>NC_039276.1:24779147-25079147 GCF_003368295.1 Carassius auratus
AACGGATGGCCCTACTGAAAGGAGAGAAATAAGTCCCCACAAACGCAGTCGAACTGTAAAGCGAAAAATAGTGAAATAAATCTGTTAGTCTCTTTTTCTCTTTCTCCAGTAGCACGACTTCTCAAGCGAAGAGCCTTGAAGCACATTTTGATTTG
Organism: Carassius auratus; assembly: GCF_003368295.1. Classification (NCBI taxonomy): domain Eukaryota; kingdom Metazoa; phylum Chordata; class Actinopteri; order Cypriniformes; family Cyprinidae; genus Carassius; species Carassius auratus. The sequence continues at coordinate 24,779,303 of NC_039276.1, forward strand.
GGAAATGAATGCATGTTTAAACTTTGAAGGCTTGACCCTGGAAATCAATTTTGCACAACAACATTCACATTAATCTGTCTCTAAAGAAAAGATGAGAGGTTGAATGCATTGATGCAGGGGAGAGAGCCCCACGTTTGGCGCCATGCCTGCGTGAAGAGGCCACAGAGTTTGAGTTCTGAAGACTCAATGTTGGCCAATCGTCTGTCTGATGTCGAATGTTACCGGGCAGAATGCCCACACATGAGTGTCTTCTGTATCCTCAGACGGCATCGGACCGTTTGTCCCCTCACCGCCACCACAGAGCTGGTCAAACCCTCTTTTTTTCATTTTACAGTGTATGGCAGCAGGGTGCCAAATGAGGCCATGCACTGGAACCAAACACCACCCAACCACAGCTGTCTCCTGCCGCTGTCCACAGACATGCCAACATGTAGAGCGAAAGACCCTGAACTGACATTATCAGCAGTCTGCAGCACATGCAAATAATTTCTAAGATCTTGTGCAAATTGTAGCATTTGCATTGATGGACGATGCCCGCACATGCATGTTTAATCCTGCTGATGTGCCCCCGTTGAGTGTGAGGCAGCTGAGATCCTCACTTGTTATACAATCCATTTACCAATATTTCATCCCTCCAACACACAGTTCCCGGCACCGGATGTGTTATTCCGTAAACGCATGGCTTTTTATAGATAAGTGAAGTGCAGATTTTGGAAATGTTCCCTCACCCCACTCTCTATGTTGGAGAGCTGCTGTGGTGACTCATTTGTTTTTTTTTGTTGTTGTTTTTTCTTATTATTTATGGCAGCTTTTCAGCATTCAGAAAATGGGCAGCACAATAAAAACACGCTTTTAAAGCAGGATTTCAACAGAAGGAGGGTGTCTTACCAAACCAAAGGCTGTGACAGGGAATTATTTCACTTTTAATCCTGCAGAGTAGCAGGCGTGAATTTGTCTGCCGTGCAATTGTGTGTTTAAGTCCAAAAGGGGGGGTCTATGTTGAAAGTCACAAGCTTTCCAACATTTGCAGAGTGAGCAACAGTTTAGAAAGATTAGGGTGGCACAGTACTTTTATTTCGGCTAACAAGAAACAGAAGGTGGAAAAAGACTCCACAAACACATAAGTTTAGATGATGCTCACAGTTTACATTATAGTATCAAAGATGCTGTCTGCTGCATCACAGAGGCACTTTGTTAGTGTTTGTTTCTGTGTGTGTGCGTTTGAGGATGTGCACACACCTGCTATGATGAGCAGCGAGGCTGAGGCGGTGCCCAGCTGTTCTGAACATCAATACAATAACAACCGTCTCTGTGGCTCACACTGCTGAACTGTTTTTAGCTTTTATTTATGTCATGCGAACATAGACTTTCATGCAAGAAGATTTTACAAACATGAAATGCTTATAGAATATCCTCTTCTTTTATCTTTGGTTTCCTACATTTTTGCCTGTTGCGGTTTTAAAGGGTTAGTTCACCTGTAGGCAGAAATGAGTCAAATCAGACAAATCAAAGAGTCTATCAGAGCTGTGTGCATTGAAACATGAGCTGAATTCCTCAAGGAAGTCATAAATCAGTTCTAGTGCCACAGGAACCAAGCAAGATAACCAACCAACCAACTTGTTCACACAACAGCTTTCAACATTAACACCAATAGAACAATTATTGACAATTTTTAATTCGAAGAAGAGATTGTTCAAATTTATTGTTCGTGATTGGAATGCAACGCTGGACATCACATGTAAACCCAGGAGATCAAGTTAAATACTTGCATTGACTTCCCCCCCCAGCCAGTGAAACCAGACTGAAATTCCTAAGGGGGAAGGGCTTTTAAACCTTTGTCTTCACAGAAAAGTCCTTTGCCAGAGAATGGCAAAGAAACCCTTTTATACATTATATATGGACCAGAATGAACTCAAAAAAGACTTTATGAATGAATCATTCCATTGCTTAACTCCATATTCATTTACGTGTAACCCACACATTTGACTATCATGTATAATCACTTATTGTGTATGTCTTTTGATAACTATAGGATTACCTAGTCATGTCTAGTATTCAAATAATCGCATTTCTTGCTTGATATTGTCCTGACAATCATTTATTTGTAAAATATATCATAATCATGTTATAGGAATCATGTCCAAAAATTAGACCCTGTGAGGCAAGAACCACATGCTTGGTAAGATAAACAAATGATTTATGATACCCAAGACTCAAGAACATATCTGATTGGTCAAGGCAACATTTTGAGGGGTGGCCAACAGGAAGTTTTAAATACTTTGGACACGATGTAATTTCCTTTTAGTCATGCCTTGCTTTTAGTCTGCTTTTAGTTCTAGTCTAGCTGCTGCTATTAGCCATGTCGGCTTTTAGTTCTAGCATTGCTCGTGCTTATCAGTCATGCCTGCTCTTAGCTTTTAGCTTGTAGCTTTGCTACCCAGCTTTAGCTTGTAGCATTCTAGCCATGCGGTAGTCATCATTGTTCTTTGAGCGCGGTTCCAGCGTGCCTGCCTGCTGCTACTATGAGAAGGAACACAACCTAGTCTCGTCAAACTTTATTTCTTTTTCTTTTCCGTTTGAGAGTTTCGTGTTCTGAGTTAAGTTTTGTAACGTCCATTCAACTTCAACCAGCGAACACGACTCTGCACTTTCAGCCAACGCCCAACAACCACGGGCTTCCCAAGACGTCACTTCAGAGACTGAACTTCCAGCCAATCAACGACCTCGGGATAGCCCTTTCACCGAGGCTCCTTCTTCACAGGAGATGCAAGTAACTTTACCTCCAGACTGTGACCTTTACTGGTGTATCTAATATAATTTAACCTCATTGAGGAACTCAATGCGAGCGCTAATTACGTGATTGATGGTTGTTCATGTTTATGCAATTTAACGTATTGCTGTTAACTTGGGATTCCATATTTCCATTCTCTTAAACTCATCTTTCCCTAACTTTCGACCTTCCTGCAACTTGTGTGAATGTGTGTGTGCGTGTGTTTATGTGTTAGATTAGTTTTATATGTCTTAGATTTATCTAATAAAGCCTTATTCATATTGAAAAGAGAAGTATCTTGTGTTTTGTGCTTACAAGTTAATGTCTTAAACTGCCGATCTTGTTACTGTGCTAATTGATAGTGTTTTCACTATAGTTTGGATATTAGTATCCAGCGCAGATTTGATGTTAAACGGCTCGTTCACTGAACCGCAGGCGCGTCTCCGTGAACAGCCGTGAAACAGTGATTCTGTTCAAATTCCCTTTAAAATCTTAAATTGATTCCCCTTTGAGCTAAATTGACCTGTTTCCCTTACATTTATAATGGTGGAGAATGATTGCGGCAGTTTAATCTAAATTGTGAGCATAAACCAAGTTATTTAATCTTTGATTTTGCTAAAGGAATGAAAGATGAGAAGCTTGCGAGACGTGTGTGTTTGAGAGTGTGACGTAAGCAGCGCGCGCCCTCCCGCTTGAATGAAAGGAGCTAGAGGAGACTTTAACTCGAGTCCGTCTCCCCTTTGTTAACAGCAGTAAGTGAACTTAAAAGTAAACATCTGAGATCGTGCAATAAGGTAGAAATTGAGCGTGTTCCTCATTTGTGTAATGCCTTGTTTTATAGCTGATTTGATTTCACTGCGTGTTCCAGTGTCTCAAACGCTATCTCAGTCACTGTTTGCTGAACGGAGCTAAACTGTTGTGTTTCAAAAGGGATATAAATCGGTGAATAAAGAATAGTTTTGAGCGGGTTCCTCAATCTATTTATCAAAGTCCCCGTATTCATATTTCATATAGTTTGATTGCCAGTGCGTGTTCCACTGCCGAATCAAATTTGATATTCGACTCCCCTAAGTTAACGTTAAACATTAGAGAACAATGTTTGCCCATTTGTATCCGTTCACAAAGTGAATGCAATCTCGCGTAACACTGCGTGTGTCCGAGAGTAATTTGAATGGGAGTGTTTAAAAGCTTGATCAAGTAAATTTTAACTGTGTACCAACAGCGAAGGAAAACTTTTATGTTTGTGTCCAGAAAAACTGGCACGGAGATTCAAATTGCTGAGATTGATATAATAACTACAGCAGGAAGCTGCTATTTGAATTAAGATAAATTTAACTCTATACAAACTGAGAGTTTAAGTGCCACATCGCAAAACCAACTGAAAGGCGGTGTTGTTATTTGTACAGTGTTTGAAATGAGCCGACATTTCATGTAACATGCTTAACTGTATTTGCAACAATGCAACGATTCATGTGCTAATCCACTAGATATGTTTTGGTTGCCATAGTGACGACCGTGACCAGGAAGGCCTAACGTACTTCCGGAGCAACTCTGAACTGTGCACGCGCAGCGCACAAACTCCACGGTGTCGCTAAGCTAACGAAACCATTGCATTTACATTGAAGTCTATACTAAAGCCACTAGCCTCAAAGGTTAGCCGTTAGCATCACCATCCAGTGGTAGAATAATGTGTGTTTGGGCAACGCTGACGTGATTTAACCATTTTGAACATCTTAACTAACACTTGTTAGTCCCTTTCTTTTTATCGCTCTCTTTTCTCACTAGACCACTTATTTTCATTTTACTAGAAAGGGAAATACTGACTCACAATTATTAATTGTCAATTTGAAATTTAATTGAAACATTAAATTTATTTTGAATCATTTAAAATTTCCCTCTCAGATCATTTCATATGATCTTTTATTTCTAGTATTCTCTTTTGGGTCTAATTATTTTAGGAATGAATAAGCCTTGAACTTTGGAAGTTATTCTTTGGAAGTTAAACTTATTCTTTCCTAATTTATTTATTACCCATCTGAATATATGCTATTCAGACCTTTACTTATTTGAATGCGTTTTACCCCTCTTCCTGTTTTGGTTATACACTTAACCACTATTGTTTTACGTATTGATTTCCTCTTTTTAATTTTATTTTTGCATATTTTGCCCATTTATTAATTTTTAATTTTCCTATTTCTTACCATTTCTTTTGTGTATCCTAGCCTGGGAACGACAAACCTGAGCCCTAAAAGGAGACATTGTTATCCCTCACTACGAGTTCAAATAAATTAGAAAGACAACTCTCTTTCACTTAAAGTTTATTTTGTTTGATTAGTTGTGCAGCAACTAACACAACGCTCTCCTTGTAGTTGAGGTAACCGCTACTGAGACTTACTATCTCCGTCCTCTCTCTCCTTTACTTTGCTCTTCTCTTTTTACATTTGTAGGACATGTAAGAACCATCAATCAATTCTAAGTGAAGTAAATACACAATCGTGCCAAAGACGACGAATCATTCTTATGAATTTGATTGTAATCATCCTCTCATATGTTCTTCCTAACCTCCCTACATTTGGAAACACAATCCAAGTTTTAGCATCTCATCCAACGTTTAGATCAATTTAATAGAGATACGTGTTGAGCAACTGTCGCCTTCGCTGACTCCCTGGTGAGCGGTCCAACTGAAAGGTGTACAGTGTCAATCCTGTCAGACTAAGAAAAGAGATATCAGAATTATTTTTGTATTCTTTTGTCCAAAGCAAGAAATATAATAATATTGTTTATGTTTTTGATAACATTTAATTGGAAAAAAATAATTTTCCTCATTTGAAAAACAGAAATTTTGCTTGTCAGTTGAATTTGTTTTTCACCTCTGTCTCTCTTTTCCTCTTCCTCATTAGAGTGACAAAGTCTTCGCATCTCTAGTCTACTTAGACACCCTGAGACCAACACAGTCATCACCACATTTCACTAGTGGTTCACAATCACTGATACAACACTTAGTTGTCCCACCACACATAGGCTTTTACTCCACACAGATCTGTGTCAGTCTCTCTTCTTCCCAGCGTGCCAACATGCCGCAGACTGCAGACCCCATTTCCCATGGGGAAGATGTGAACATTTGGCTGAGAGGCATAACAGACAGCCTCACTCTAAAGACATTTGAACTGTTATTATTTTTAATAATAATCCTAATCCTGAGAAGATTCCTGACACAAGATTCAAGCCAGAACAACAACCACGAGGAGCTAGTCAAGATCACAAGCTCACTAAGCTATGCCTTCACAACCCAGCTGAAACTGAGCGACAAGCACATCACCCACCTTCAAGAGGAGCTGACACGTGCTCAACATCGCATAGACAAGCTGGAAGTGAAAGTTCAAAATCAACTCAAAGCACCCAGCGAGAGGGAGCAGGATACAACAGAACAAGTTATGAAGCTCCTAGCAGCCCTGGCAGCAGCTCAGCTCGACCAGCAACATACAACGGCTGCTCAGAAAGACCTGGTAAACAGACTCCAGTATGCCGAACAGCTACTAGAGAAAGCCAAGATAGACATCAGAAACAAGAATTCTGAAATCAGTGCTTTGAAAGACCACCTTGAAAGGTACAGAACTGAAATGGACAATCTGACCCAACAACTAGATGATACCAACGATGAGCTCTACATGGTCAGAAAAGAACTCCAAAATGCTTACAAGCACAAACTAGAGCCAAGAAAAGAGAAACATCTCTTAGCCTCATCACTGCTGAGCAGAGCAGAGTCCCACGTCCAAGAACTGGCATCTGATGAAAGGAGCGAAGGGCCACAACCCAAAACCTCACCTGCCTTCGCCACACAACCCTTTCCTGCCAACGAAAGAAAACCTCCCGTCCAAGGCCTTGAAGCTGCACACGGGATGACAATCAAAGACCTCAACAAGCTGTCTAAAAACATCAGCAGGTTCAACCCGAACTCCACAGAGAGCCCCGACATCCAAGCTTATCTGCGAGATATCGAATTTCACCTGGAAGTGAGACCTCATGTGACTGACAGAGACTGGTTATACCTCCTTAGAGCCACGTCCAGTCCCGAGGTACGAAACTTTCTAGATCGACAGCCCAGTCAAACCAAGTCAAACTACCAGCGACTTCGTGAGGTCCTGATTAAAGAGTTTACAGACCCAGAGTCTGAACATGGACTGTTAACTGCCTTGGAAACCAAACAAGGTCGTCAAGAGACTCCACAAGCTTACTACAACCGACTCCGACAATCCTACTTTGGTGCACACAACAACTCTGACCTTGAAGAGGATGTGAACTTCAAAACCCTCTTCCTAAAGAATCTGCACCCTGGAGTCAGTCACCATCTAGGTGTCATGGCCTGTCCGAACTACATGACCATCCAACAGTTGCGTGACCTAACACAGAAGGCCTATAACAAGCAGAAGTTGGCCTCAAAGAAAGGTAACAAAACATCCACACTCTTGAACTCTGTCAACAAAGACTCAAGCCTTGCACTGGACGCCACCCAGTGGCATCACAACACCAGAGTCTTCCATCAAGAGCACAGAGAACGTGACGCCCATATCCACGACCGCTTTCAGCCCAACTGCTGGAAAAATCCATGGGACCAGCCACGCTTCTCAAGAAACCAAAAGGATAACATCTGGAAACCTAACCAGATATCCAAAGGTAATCACCTGACTCATCCAAGAGCAACTCGTGTGGGTAAGCGACAACAAAACCCACCTCAGCACCACTCAGACATGCACAGTGCTGAGTATGCACAAGAACATAACCGCTTACCATTAGAAGACACGGAACAAGTCATGGAACAACTAAGAGAGTTCCTTCAAGACAATTTACATGCAGGTGACCACAAAGTTGAGTCATGCTCGCTGTGACCAGCGACAGAACGGAAGGCCGGTGATCACCTGGTGCACCGCATCAGAGATGACAAGCACCTGTTCAACAACAACCCAGAATGAACAAGTCTTTCACGGCCAACTGTTGATGAAAAATCTGAGGTACTAAAGGACATCACCTCAGTCACTAACAAACTGTCAAATGAACTCCAACTCCAAGTACCACATTCCCTGTCTGTGCAACAGCAACCACCAGAGCACAGAAGGTCAGAAAGTCTGCTACAGCCAGAAGGCATCACAAGAAGAATGCAACATAGGAGACAAGTTTTGCAACTCAGCTTCACACAGCCATGCCAAACTGCCTCCGACGGCGTGCTAAAGAACTTCCTGCCTTGCTGGACTGACCCCTCATTAGACCATGGACACGCCCTCATCCAAGCCAAGGATGCAGAGAGCCAGTCTTCAGTGACATGCTAGAAAAAGGGGGAGACAACACAGACTTGAACAGATCTGACCACACATGCACTACACCAGTAATACACAACATTACCTACACCCAGAGGTAAACACATCTACTGATAACACAGTCAACAAACATATTCTTCCCACAGGTAGAATATCCAACTTTTAGCGTAACAAAGTTACACATACCCACCATGAAGAAACGTGCAGCCATCCTCACAATAGGTAGAACACCTGACACTAAGTTAAGGTTCACGACACACTAGCTGCACCTGACATCCTAGCTCAATAGTAGTTGTAACACATGCTAGGAAAACCCACAGCAGCCTTGTTTTGTTTTGTTCTTCTTTTACCTATCCTTCTCCTTCCCCTCTTTCCTGAGTAGGTGAAATGCCTAGACACCCTGCGAGGGTTGAAGGTCTGATATTAGGATTGACTCGCAACACCTAATATCCGCCAGCCACTCTAAACTGAATGGAAGCCAGAGAGCTCCATGCATGATAGGTCAATCCATTGAATTGAAAATGAAATTACTAGAAAACTAATGGTAAACATGTAAAGTAAGACAACCTAGAAGAACCAAACAAAGTTAACCACAAATTTGATTGATGAATCAAAATAAAAACAATTTCCAAGACGATCTAAACTATCCTCAATGTGCTAAACTACATTGACTAATTGAACTTAACCATGTGTACCTAAATAACCTGATGCCTGCACCAGTACAGTAACTGTCATGGAGGTGTTGTCTTGCTGTTTGCTGTGTTTGTCTGCTTCTTCTGCCTTTGTTTCTCCAGCGATCGACGATGTCTTCACCTAAACACCTCGCCGATCGAAAGGGGGATATATGTAGCAGAAATGAGTCAAATCAGACAAATCAAAGAGTCTATCAGAGCTGTGTGCATTGAAACATGAGCTGAATTCCTCAAGGAAGTCATAAATCAGTTCTAGTGCCACAGGAACCAAGCAAGATAACCAACCAACCAACTTGTTCACACAACAGCTTTCAACATTAACACCAATAGAACAATTATTGACAATTTTAATTCGAAGAAGAGATTGTCAAATTTATTGTTCGTGATTGGAATGCAACGCTGGACATCACATGTAAACCCAGGAGATCAAGTTAAATACTTGCATTGACTTCCCCCCCCAGCCAGTGAAACCAGACTGAAATTCCTAAGGGGGAAGGGCTTTAAACCTTTGTCTTCACAGAAAAGTCCTTTGCCAGAGAATGGCAAAGAAACCCTTTTTATACATTATATATGGACCAGAATGAACTCAAAAAAGACTTATGAATGAATCATTCCATTGCTTAACTCCATATTCATTTACGTGTAACCCACACATTTGACTATCATGTATAATCACTTATTGTGTATGTCTTTTGATAACTATAGGATACCTAGTCATGTCTAGTATTCAAATAATCGCATTTTCTTGCTTGATATTGTCCTGACAATCATTTATTTGTAAAATATATCATAATCATGTTATAGGAATCATGTCCAAAATTAGACCCTGTGAGGCAAGAACCACATGCTTGGTAAGATAAACAAATGATTTATGATACCCAAGACTCAAGAACATATCTGATTGGTCAAGGCAACATTTGAGGGGTGGCCAACAGGAAGTTTTAAATACTTTGGACACGATGTAATTTCGCTTTTAGTCATGCCTTGCTTTTAGTCTGCTTTTAGTTCTAGTCTAGCTGCTGCTATTAGCCATGTCGGCTTTTAGTTCTAGCATTGCTCGTGCTATCAGTCATGCCTGCTCTTAGCTTTTAGCTTGTAGCTTTGCTACCCAGCTTTAGCTTGTAGCATCTAGCCATGCGGTAGTCATCATTGTTCTTTGAGCGCGGTTCCAGCGTGCCTGCCTGCTGCTACTATGAGAAGGAACACAACCTAGTCTCGTCAAACTTTATTTCTTTTCTTTTCCGTTTGAGAGTTTCGTGTTCTGAGTTAAGTTTTGTAACGTCCATTCAACTTCAACCAGCGAACACGACTCTGCACTTTCAGCCAACGCCCAACAACCACGGGCTTCCCAAGACGTCACTTCAGAGACTGAACTTCCAGCCAATCAACGACCTCGGGATAGCCCTTTCACCGAGGCTCCTTCTTCACAGGAGATGCAAGTAACTTTACCTCCAGACTGTGACCTTTACTGGTGTATCTAATATAATTTTAACCTCATTGAGGAACTCAATGCGAGCGCTAATTACGTGATTGATGGTTGTTCATGTTTATGCAATTTAACGTATTGCTGTTAACTTGGGATTCCATATTTCCATTCTCTTAAACTCATCTTTCCCTAACTTTCGACCTTCCTGCAACTTGTGTGAATGTGTGTGTGCGTGTGTTTATGTGTTAGATTAGTTTATATGTCTTAGATTTATCTAATAAAGCCTTATTCATATTGAAAAGAGAAGTATCTTGTGTTTTGTGCTTACAAGTTAATGTCTTAAACTGCCGATCTTGTTACTGTGCTAATTGATAGTGTTTTCACTATAGTTTGGATATTAGTATCCAGCGCAGATTTGATGTTAAACGGCTCGTTCACTGAACCGCAGGCGCGTCTCCGTGAACAGCTGTGAAACAGTGATTCTGTTCAAATTCCCTTTAAAATCTTAAATGATTCCCTTTGAGCTAAATTGACCTGTTTCCCTTACACACCGAAAAATGAAAATTGTCATTAATGACTCACCCTCATGTTGTTCCAAACCTGTAAGACCTCCGTTCATCTTCGGAACACAGTTTAATATATTTTAGATTTAGTCTGAGAGCTTTCTGTCCCTCCATTGAAAACGTATGTAAGGTATACTGTCCATGTCCAGAAAGGTAATAAAAACATCTTCAAAGTAGTACATGTGACAACAGAGGGTCAGTTAGAATTTTTTGGAGCATCCAAAATACATTTTGGTCCACAATTTGCAAAAACTACGACTTTATTCAGCATTGTCTTCTCTTCCGTGTCTGTTGTGAGCGAATTCAAAACACAACAGTTCAGTGATATCCTGTTCGCAAACGAATCATTCGATGTAACTGGATCTTCTTGAACCAGTTCACCAAATCAAACTGAATCATTTCAAACGGTTCTCGTCTCCAATAAGCATTAATCCACAAATGACTTAAGCTATTAACTGACACTGGCTGACACTCCCTCCGAGTTAAAACAAACCAATATCCCGGAGTAATTCATGTACTCAAACAGTACACTGAACTGCTGTGAAGAGAGAACTGAAGATGAACACCGAGCTGAGCCAGATAATGAACAATAGACTGACTCGTTCTCGAGTCAAGAACCGTTTCTGTCAGACGCGTCCAATTCGAGAACCGAGGAGCTGATGATACTGCGCATGTGTGATCCAGCGTGAAGCAGACTGACACACAGAGCGTCTGAACCGAACTGATTCTTTTGGTGATTGATTCTGAACTGATTCTGTGCTAGTGTTATGAGCGCGGGTAAACCAAAAACTTGAATCAAGGGCAATCGTCGACAATGACGCCATTAGTCAAGCGCACAAGAACTGGTGAACTGTTTTCTTCAACCGGTTTATTGAAACAAAATGTCGGAAAGAATAAATTTGCGGAAAAGAACCGAACTTCCCATCCCTACTGGTGACCCGAAACTGATGATTTTTAAGATTTGCATGTTGTTGTTGTTTTGTTTGTAGCTTCCAAGTTGGGCCAAGATGATATGTTTTTATACTTAAAAAAAAAAAAAAAAAAAAAAAAATTCTGTGAACCTTCCTTTCAATTGTTCTGTCTTTCTATCTATCGTTCTTTTCATCCTGGAATGCATTTTATAAAATGCAAATGTAAAAGGGCCTTTAGATTTAATTTTTTTTTTAGTATTTGTGAATCCTATAGATTTTATTTTGTTAGATGCATGTTTTCTTGTGGATTGCATCTTATCTGAAAAATATTTTCCTTTCATTCACATAATCATACATTTTTGTATGTAAAAAACAAAAAAGTTAATTAGGCCTGGTGTGAATATATTCATTGTAGAAAAAAGGTTTGCAAACTTGCATTTATTTACACTTTTAGCTTGGAGTGGAACAGGGCTGTTGCTATCTGCAGAGGAAGGAGCAGCAAACATCTGCTAGTCTCTGGCATTGTACTTCACTGATTTTGTAAGCTGTACACCTGCTCAGAAAATGTGAAGCGCTCTTCTGCTTTCAAAGTCATTTCACAGTTCACGGCGAGTTTCATTTAGATGGACAGTGTGATCTCCCAGCAGAAGACTGTGAACGCAGTTTGAGAAGCCTCTGATCGATCTGGGCAGCTGTTTTAATTGCAGTGGGGGAATGATCTCCCAGACACACACACACCACCTCTACCTCTTCTCTCTCCCTCCTTTAACACCTCGTCTCCCTTCCTTTCGACCATGTCTTATGCCATGTTTCACCGCAGGACCTTCTGATATGTGCCGCTGGCTCTGATGTCTTTTTAGTGGTTAAACAAAATATAATTCGTTTTGGGTAAATCTAACAGGTAATCTTTGGTCTGTATTCAATTTATCTATATGTTAAAATGAAAATAAAAAGAGGCTATTTATATAATATTTTGTTTCATTTTAATGGCTGTATATATACACATTTCCCTGAACTAAGTACATCTCTGCAGCTGTTATTATGTTTAAATGAAAACGAAAGGAGGCAATGGTATTTGATATACTGTTTCGTTTTATTGTTAATGTACAGTGAGGAAAATAGCAGTAGCCAAGCCGAGCTGACTGAAGTTATTAAGTACGCTGCTGTTTGCAGATTTACCGGATTTGTGTCGTCGTGGACATCACACTCACGAGTCGAATGCGCAAAGTCCGAACTACAGAAATCAGCGTACTTTGTATTGAGAAGCGCGCGCAGACCTACGTCACCAGTCTATTTGCCTAATCTTCACGGTACTTTAGACCGTGGTGGAAATGTAGAAAGCAGCAGGTCTGGGCGGAAAATAGTTCCTGTTAAAATAGTTTCAAGTGATGTCGGTGGGAACGCAGTATTGAGTTTACACGTTATCCTCCTCTCTGCTCTTCTTGGTGAAATGTATAATAGCTGCTTAAGGAGCCGTTCACATATTGCGTCTTTTGCGCACTCAAGTTCGTTATTTCCAATGTAGGCGCGCGGTATGCGCACTCATAATGGAAACGATGTGCTCGCGACGCGCACACGGTGCGACGCGCCCGTTTTTTCCAGGCGTGTGCCCGCACCGCATCCAGTTAAAAACATTTAAACTTTTACGAATGCCGCAAGCGCACAGCGGGTCATGTGACAAGAACTAACCAATCAGCTTCATTCTTTACGTAACAACGTTGAAAGCTCAGCCAAGATGAAGGAACAGCTGATCATAGTTGTATATGGATTGCCATGTTTGAAATAAATTTAGTAGCAGTGCTACTGCAAGCGATTTTTTTTTTTTGCAAGCGATTTTAGAGCTGCAAATCCATTTATCCATTGCTAAAATTTCAGCGTCTTCATGGAGAGAGCACGTCATGGTTGCTTAGCAAAGGCAGACGCCTCAGGGGCGCAACTGCCTGAGCGCTTTGGAAAGAAGCGCTTTCATGCGTTTTTAGGCGCGATATGTGAACTGCCCCTAAAGGGATACTTGACCCCAAAATGAAAAATTTGTCAAACACATACCCTCATGTTGTTCCACATGTCGTTTCAAACCTGTAAAAGCTTTGTTCGTCTTCAGATCACAATTTAAGATATTTTGGATGCAAACCTGGAGGCTTGAGACTGTCCCATAGACTGCCAAGTAAGTTACACTGTCAAAGTCGAGAAAAGTATGAAAAACATCATCAGAATAGTCCATCTGCCATCAGTGGGAGAATCATTTTGTACGCAAAAAAAAATAAAATATCGACCTTATTCAACTATTCCTCTGTCAACAGTCTTTTCTGTGTCTCTTCACATCACTAAAACTGCCTATGCTCTTCTGTGTCAGCCGCTCCACAACAATGCACTGTATTTATGGTTTGATTTGAAAGAAAACAGCGCATCCTTGTGTCGTGGCTGATTAATGACAAAATTTTCATTTTGGGGTGGAGTATCCCTTTAAATCCTTTCAGACAAGCTTTCTTGGCTGCTCTAGTTTATGATTTCCTCATTGCTTTTATTGATCAAAAGTAGCCACCCTGTGGTATAAATGATTTTGTAGCACTACACCACACAAGACTGCGTTCTGAAATGATTTTTGCCACAGTTTGAGGGATGTTGTTAGCCTTACCGCGTCCTTACCAGAAATCCTTACCAGAAAGTTTCCAGCAACACATAATAAGTTTGCCCACTCTAAGTGCAAAAATGCTGTTATGCAGAACAGGATGTCATGGCGGGTGGGGCTATGTTGCCATGAAGCCACAGTAATGAAAGTTACATTGTCAACAATATGTCAGTCCAAGCACAATGAAAAGAAAAGTGACAAAATGCAATTTCAAATCTTTTTGTCCAAACCCGCCACAACCATTAGTGACAAGCTGTTCCTATTAACTGATTGAATAGCCCTTAATGTGAACAAGCTATTTTTAACTAGAACCAAAACTTTTTTCATTATTTGAAATTAAAGTGAAATTAAATTATAAATACGGTATATAATACATATTTGAACTTAAACTTCAAGAAATGTTTAGCTAGAGAAAAAAAAAAAAAGCATATAAGAATGAATCGAAAGTGCATTAAAAAAACATAAAAATGTAAAAATAAAAGCTATTTCAAAATATTATTAAATAATTTTATAGTATATAAATAATACTACCACTGATGTGAACATACAGACAGATTCTTTGTTCATTGACTTTCCAAGCACTTCCCAGAATCACATTGATGACATGCAACGTTCATTCAGTCTCTTCCAGAGTAGACTGTCTGGCTCTTGAAGGTTTTGTTAGTATAAACTGCCACCTCACCCAAAAATGAAAGTTCTGTCATCATTTACTTGCCCTCAGTTTGGTCGTTCCAAACTTGTATGGATTGCTTTATTCTGTGGAACATAAAAAAAGATATGAAAGTCATACAGGTTTAGAATGACATGAGGGGGAGTCATTTGTGTCAGAATTTTCATTTTGGGTGAACAATATTTTTTAAGTGCAATAAAATCTCAGCCTTTTATGGCTCATCCAATTAGAAATCCAATTTTAAGAGCTTTTTGGCCTCTTATGGTTCATTAGAGCATGTTTCTGTGCATATGAGTGTATGTTGAGGCAGATATCACGATCATTGTTTGTTTGATTGTGTTTGTGGCGTGTTTGGAGTGTGAGCATGTGTGGACATGTGGGCTGCACACAGACTGTGCAGAGCTGAGACTACATGGCCAGGTGGCTAGTGAAAGGGCAGAAGCTCTGCTAGCCATCACCTCAGGTTGCCACTGCTGGACAGTTTCTTTATCATCAGATTCGTGCCGTGTTTTTTTCTTTTTTTTTTCTTTAGAAGATCTTGTATTGAATATCTGCTCTGGGGACTAACAAATGAAGAGAATTAGTATTGAACTTCTCGGCATGATGGAAAATTAAGTAAATAAAGTGTTCTGGATTTCGATCACTAAGAGGCCCGTTAAAATCAGAAACATACTCTGTGCAAGTGTGTAAATGTACATGTAAATGCTTGGCCAAGCGTGCAGTCCTTAAAATGCATTCCTGCATTACTGTGATGATATAAAAACCTTTGTAGTCATATTATCACAAATTTCTGTGGCATTAAACCAGAGTTATTATCAAAGTTCCTTTTGAGGCAAGTTAGTCCAATCTGAAGTCATGTTGGGCAGCTATTTTCAGTAATAAAAGTACATCCCTGCTACTTAACCTTTCCAATGCATACGAACAAACAACCACAAACACCTTGGGTATGGTAAGATTATTATTAAAAGTTTAAAACGAGTGTTTTCTATTTGAATATATTTTAAAAATGTACAGTAATTTATCCATGTGATGCAAAACTGAATTTTCTTCAAACATTTGAAGGTACTATGTAATGTGCAAAAAAACTGACAGTGGTCTGTCTATAAAGTCTATTAAAATTGCAATTTGCTCTTGTAAGTATAGGCAGGCCTTTCATTCCTACAGTCGCCTGCCATTCGTTTTTGATTATCATTCAGAAACATTTCAGGGCACAGTGACTTGTAAATTGACCTTGTGTAGCTAGAAGTGGTTTTGATCACATTTCTGGCCTAAGAGAATGTGAAAAGCACACATGAAGAGGAGACGTGTCAGCTGAACAGAAGGAGGTGCTCTCTTTATGTCGCACTGATTCAGCTGGAGGAACGTGGCGGGTGCTGTAATTGATGGGACTGTTACTGTGGCGCTGGGCTGAGACAGACCGACTGTGTCTGATTCATGGCTGTGTCAGCACACTCTCTCCACCGGGGACCCCAGATGTGATTCTTCGTGACAGGGGTCACAAAGGTCAACAGATATGCGGTCACAGGGTTCACGGGTCATAGACGTGCAATCTGCTGTGAGAAACCTGAGCCCGGTGCTCGCCCTGCACATCAGTCTACAAATGTCTAGACACTGTTTTGGTTTTTAATTTGAGACCAAAACAAAATTTTTAAAGACCCCATGAAATAACCTGACGGGTGCAGTTTTGTGTCCTGTGTTGACGTATTTCCTATTTACACATGAAGCTTGGGCGGGAAAATAGGGCTTATGGCAGCTTTTAGGAGCTTTACTTGATGTTTTTTAATGATTCGGTCAAACTGTTTTAAAATGACATTCAAAATTACTGGTTTTGCAGTAATAAAGTCATAGTCAAAAATAAAGTCATACTCCACATTCCATACCAGATGGGGGCAGTATGCCTCAATAAAGTGAATTGGTCTACTCTAGAGTAACAAACGAGAAACGGCATAGTCTCTATGCTCCGCCCCTACCTTCACAACAACACTACAGCCATAGCCGAAGCCTAAGAGGACGTTTTGCCTCCAGAGGAACGTTGGGTGATGTCAAGTGATATTGAAACATGACATCTTCAAGCTACTCCCCTTCACCTTTACCAGTCAATATGTTCCTATTAACAGCATCTAACTTACCAATCCAAAAGAAATGTTGCAAGTTCATAGTGGAACCTCATTTCTTTCAGGTCCATCAGTTGTCTCCAGTGATTAAAAGCAGTGCCGATGTTTACTCTGGTTCAGCTCCTTTTCTTATCGGATTTGATTTGTGTTTCCGAGCGCGGTTGTTTCCCTGTAGCGGGTGACGCTCTCTTCCCTGAACTGAAATGAAGTAGTGGGCTGTACTTTCCACACGATTGACATCAGGTTCAAGTATGCCCACAAGCCGTGCGAGTTATTAGTGTATTGCAGGTTGGCTGGTGGTTATGTTGCCCGCATACCGCCTCCCATGGCCGAAACTGGTATTACGACACCTGTCGGGCCGGGGCTAGTAATGCTAATGCTAATTAAGGTTGATATCTCTGCAGCACTATAACTTGACATTTTTTTAATGACATCATCGCCCTTATTTCTTCTCATTCTTTTGATGCGTGTAGGTCATGTTATGGATATTTTTACCTCAATTTTTGCATATGGCACCTTTAAGATGTCATGTAAACCTGACAATATCAGGGGATTCCAGGGGAAACTGGCCTTCTCTCTCTCTCTCCCTCAAACCCACGGCTGTTTTTGCCGTCTGATGCTGAACATAATGTAAATCATAATGACCAACAAAAGGACCGGTCTCCGATCAGCTTGAAATGTCTCTGCCCCCACCAGTGTGAAATCTATGGCCAGCGCTGTAACTCACTTATGCAAACGAGGCCGTTTTTTTCACCATTTCTCTTCTTTATTGCAAATCCAGTCGCTCTCCATGAGATTATTCGTCAGAGTGGCATGAATTGCAGTAGGCTCAGACGGCCAGGAATTATACAGCAGTCGCCATGAATAAAAAATGAATAAAGAAGAACACTGAATCAGCCGTGAGAGGATTAAAGCCATCCGCACGGAATGAGAAAGAAAGACAAAGGCAAGGAAAAGAGAAGGACAGGAAGTGAAAGTGGGAGAAATGAGAAGGTTATCCACAGAGGAAGTGCCTTTTTGACTTTGTCGCTGCCAAGCTGCAAACTGCCGGAAAGCGCCTTCCTGATAGGCGGAAAAGAGCATCAGAGAGCCTCTATACATCTACTGTTACAAAGACAAGAAAAGCCAAAAGTCACACAGGAAAAACTCCATGTCACAGAGGATTCCAAATATAACAGGGATATCAGGTCTCAATGTCCCATTCATTTTGATGATCGGCACACATTTCCGCTGGTGGTTTGCCAGTAAAAATGTAATTGTACCGTCTTATGCCGTAATGTTCCCAGCCCACACTCTTGGCGGGTCTGGGTTACTCTAGACTTCTCAATCGTGTTAAAAAAAAAAAAAAAAAAAAAATGGGATGTTTTGTTTAGATACTGACACATTCATCAGAATTATGCATTTTTATACTTTATAAATTGTTACACCAATGGTTTTCAAGCTTTTTAATGCCCACAAAAATATTCAAAGACCCTATGACCATTTTGTGATTTACCATTAATGATGATGACTTAAAAAAATTATTTGGAATAAATTTCTATTATGATTATTTCTATTAAAATTATGCCAGATGTATCCACTTTAAGAGAACACATTGTTGGTGAATAGGAGACAAGAGCATTTTAAGGATGACCTTGTTTGTGAAACCCCTGACTGATTGCAGATGGAGCACTTTGCTATTTGTTTCTGTATACAGATGAGCCATTGCCTGGCTTTTTCGTATAGATCATCTTTTGTGCATTGTGGTCAATGCTGTTCTCATTCAGGCTATCTGTCATCTGCTGTCTTCATATTGCTCTGTGAAATCTGTTTCATTTTTCGCTGTACAAGAGCTCTATTTTGTCTGTCTCTTTTGTCATCTCTCTCTCTGTCTGTGTCTCCCTCTCTCAATTTCCGTACTTTATTGCTATGCCAAATGAAAATTGCCCAGATGAAATCTTTTTGTTCACATTTTCTGCATCGATTTTGAGGAAAAATCTGTGGAATCGATTAGGTATAATGTGTTGAACTGAACTAACATGTGAGTGCCACAGCCTGCTGTAGACATTGAACAAGAGTGCTGTGCTCTTAATGATAGGTGAAAGCACAATTAAATTAGCCATTATGTTTAATAAATAATGACTCGAGAGGCAAAGGATGTGTATGACTTTTGTGAATGGCATTCCGAATCTGCGGAAGTCTGTGGGCTCGGATTCATAGCTTAGAAAGCTTTATTGAGTTGAAATCTCGAAGGAGAATGTGTATAGGAGGAAATTCTTCCGGACTGCTTGTCATTGTTGTATTTAATGCAGTTGTGCCTCCGCTGTAGATAAAGCAAATGAAGAAGTTTGTCCCTTCTCGAAGCTCTGCTCTGAGCCGTGCCAGCGAGCTGATAGCCAGCAGTTTGTATGTACGTGCGTGTCTGTAAGAATTAAATTCCACAACAGCATGTGCTAGAAACACTAGTTTGAGTCCATCATTTTATTGTGCTGATGAGCTGTCTGCCAGCGGAGCATCTGCTCACTTCCCTTAATTAATTTATTCATTAGCTGTGCCTCTTTTAACCTTTACACAGTCAATGGCAAGAGGTTTTGGGGGTGGAGAATGAGTTTGCTTGATGAAACTCTATTCAAATAGCAGTGCAGGTTATATAGTCTGAAAAAGGCTTTGCACATATAGTATAATTAGCAGGTGTGCAGAAAAGGTTTTTCAGTCTGGTTCTCGTGAGAGCACCTGGAGATTTGGTTTGGTGCTCACACTGCACATAATGTGACCCATTCAATAAAACTATAAACAAATAAATCTATAATAGTAATAATAACTATTGCAGTTTATGTAATAAAATAAAAAAACAATAATAAAGTGCGATAATACTATTGTTTTTAAATATAAAGTATTAAATAATAATAGAATTATTTTATAGTACACTTAAAACTACAATGATTATATTAGCATTTTTTATATTTACTTTTTTATATAAATTTTCAACCGTAAAATCGGCTTTTATTTTGGCAGGTTGACAGCAAGTGAGTGTGTGCGCTGAAGAGTGAAGCGCATCGGTGGCAGTTTTGCGTTTTGCTCTGAAACCAGCAGCGCGTAGCCTAGATTTATGCTTTCAGTTTGAATGGAAATTTTATTCAGTATTACAGTTAGTTGATTTAAAACAGTGATTGTGCGTTAACAGCTGTCAACCATGTCAGTGCGCAAATGAGCCTGAACTTAGTTATACAGCTCATTTTTTATTTCGGTTGAATGCGCACCTGCACACCACTTTTGTGCATCCTTAGTGATTAGGACTGTATCAATATAAGATTTTCATTCATGATTAATGTGGACAAAATAATGCTAACAATACTTAGATCTAAATAAAAAAAAAAATTAAAAAACGATGCTATCAGTCTAATTTATCTTTAAATTGATTTTGTGTTTTGTCTTTTTTAGTCAATAAATAACCCTCAAAATAGGAGTGTAGAGAGGCAGAGAGATATTTTATAACCATAACTATGCAAAAATGTAACAAAGAAACAGTTGAGTGCCTATTCCTGCGATCCTGTTTGCCTATGTTATTATATTGTATCTATATATTTGTTTGCGCTATCAGTGTATGGGACCTTTGAAATGACTGAAATAATTTGGTGAAGTGATATGGAACTGTAATGCGGTTGACAGACCTGGATCTACTTCCTACTGTAGCGGAGCGATTCCTGGAAAATAACTGCACACTTTAGAAACAGAATCAAGCATTCAGCAGCCCCTGGTATAAATGTATTTAAATTGCAGTAGTTTTATTTTGATTAATCGTGCAACTCCAATATTTAATTTTTTAATTATGACTGTTATTGTCAATATAAGTATATCGTGACGTCTGTGCACAAGACCTACAAATCATGGCTAAAAACCCAAATGTTTTATGTAGTGTGAATTGTAGCCAGTCTCTGAAAAGCCTGTTTTGTATTGTGTTACTGTGCAGTTGCTATGGAGTTCTGCGGCCGGTTGCATAAACTGCTTAGACTAATCTTAAAAAGCTAGTCATGGAATTTTTTTTTCCTTATAGAGTAGACTGGTCATAACTTTTCAAAATCGGTTACAGAAAGGTAGACTGGTCTAATTTGAATAGAGAAGTAGGATTGGTTACCCTTTGGCTAATTGCTAGTTGGATAAACTAGTACTTAAGATACGTCTTAACATAGTGGCTATTTTTATGCAACTGGCCTCAGGTTTGTTGTCTGATAGTTTTTGGGTTGTGTGGCCCCCTTCAGAAAAGCCCACCTCCATTATATTCTAGCCTGTAGATATGCCTTGGATCTGAGGTTAAATGCAGATTGCAGCCGTGTTGTATTTGTCTGGCGCATGATGATGTATTTTGTCAGTTTTTCTCACTCTCTTTCCTATCATCCAGCTCTGAAAGCTGAATGTAGGACAGAGGATTCCCATCGAGTGGCTTGTGTTGTACTTGCCGGTGGGGGGATTCAGGTAGTGATGTGAAGTCCTGCTGTGGTAATGGCAGCATGAATGTCTGCCCGCTCATGAATGACTCTCAGTAGAGTCTCGGAGCCGGCAGTCTTTGAAATTCTCCCACACAGGCTTTGTATTATGGATAGGATGCATATCTCAGATGTGACTGCCTCTCTGTTGGAAAGACCCTGTGTGGTACCCGTAATCATAACATGAGACGCATGTTCCTAAATTCCTGGGGGGTGGGGGTGGCAGTGAAACAGAACTAGACTTTCTATTGTGTGAAAAAAAAACAAACAGCTCATTCAAAATCATGAGTGATTAAAGTTTTGGGTGACCAAAGTCTCCTTGATGAGTTCAGCTTCTGTCTTATAAAGACAATAAAGCTTGTCAACTTTTTTTTTTTTATTATTATTATCTTTAAGTCTCTAATTACACCAGAGCCATTAGGAGGATGGATTCTCACTTATAGAAAGCATTTGATTGGACAAAAAGTGGTGTAGTGCAGGAAGAGTCATCAGTATTTTTCTGTTTTGTTCTATTGGAGATGTCAGTTTTAATATACCTGCTAAATCCTTGAATTTTGTCAGTGTTAAAGGGGGCCTTCGGATGCTACATGCACTTTTACAAGCAGTTTGAACTGAGATGTGTGTTGGGAGTGTGTGTACACAACCACCCTAAAATGATAAATATCCATCCAGTGTTTGTTTTTTTTTTTTTTGTTTTTTTTAATCTACAAACATTTTTACCTCTTTCTCAAATCGTATTTTATAGTACTGACAGAAATACATAATAGAAAGTGAGGAAAGATACACATTTAGGCAAGACCGACTTTATTGCAGAAAGGTTGTGACTTCCCTGGGTTGCCAGGCATTATGAGTTCTGGTTACCCAGGGAAACTGCATCTGTCCTGATGCTCGGTGTCTAGAAGTATGTGAAGGACAGAAGTTCAGCCCATGATGTGATCAAACATGAGGCTACAGAGAATCATCATCATGTGTCTCCATGAAGGACATAACATGACTGGAGAAGAATGTAACGTGACAACAAACTCCTGTGGACTCCTGGGAGTGAGTTATGCAGTGTGTTAAAAGCCATTAGAAACACTGTCATGGCAGTACCACAGTACAGTGGAGATGGTAACATTATAGAATAGAAATTATCCAAAAACTACAGTATGAACAGTACAGTGTATCATTCATTTTAAAACACGCTCATCTTTTATTTTGAATTAAAAATATTTTCTTAATATAAATTGCATTTGTTTTTTATATATTTTATATATTTTGTTATATTTTATTTGGTATCAAATGCAATAATATTCATAGATTTTAAGTGAGGGTTTACTCTGTCCATTGACAAATCATTTGTCTGTCCACACTAACCGTAAAACTACTTTGTGACGTGACACAATCACAGCCAATAAGAAGAAATGTGACGTTTAATATACTATTATTATGCATAACAAGTTTTTGAGCCAAATGAGATGATATTAGGGGGGGCATAGAAACATATAAATACTTTTTATTTGTACGTTGCACGTCTTGTATATTATTATATATGATATTGAACGATTGGTGTATACCATGGTGTTTTATGGTACTTTCAAAGAATGCAATAGTATAAGCCATGTATATCTCAATGATATTGTTATATTTTATACATACAGAATTTGAAATATGGAGATGTGAGAAAGGAATGAGAGCTTTCATAATGGACAGGGAGCTGGAGGGAGACACACAGGAAGTAGAATTGTTCATACAGTCTGGAAGAGGGAGGGACGCTCAGACATTCTGCCTCCGAGCTTAATGCCGCCGGCTCCAAGACATGTAAACGGTGTCTATGTATACGTGAGAATGAGTGTTTTTTCTATCAATATCTATAAATGCCTGTGTTTTATCCTCTGAGTGTTAAATGAGCGTGGCTGTGTATGAGAGATCACTTTCCAGAAGCGAAACACCAGCATGCTGTCTGACGCACTGCTGTGGTTTGAATCTCATATTTATTGATCTGTCTTGAGAATCCCAAACCTTTTTGAGCTTTGATAGTGTAACACTGCAGGTCTGGTGCCGGTCTAGCTCCTGCAGTAGACCTTTTTTTTTCTTCCCATACATCCACAGTCATTGCCTTGAAGATAAACACAGTTAAATTCCACATTTCCATTTCCATTCTGCATGAATCAATTCAGAAATGAATTAAAACATGTAAGCATGCCCAGTATGCTAAGCCTGATTTCATCTGAAGTTTTATTTCATCATCATCTCAAAGCAGTTGCGTGAAGGGGTTTGATTTTGAGAGGCTGTCGTACCATTTTATGTGTTTGTTCTCTTTCTCTGGGGTTGAAACTGAAATCCTAAGCTGTGGTTTTATCATTCCTACTCATCTTTCTCTGTCTTTAGCTCTTTTGTGTGAGAGTGGCTTTCTTGCCTCGAAGCTCTCACTCTTGTATGCAAGGACATGTCTGTGTCTGAAGCAGAGTGCGAAAATGGAGAAAGAGAAAAGAATGAAAAGCTAAAGAAAGCTAGCATTGGGTTTAATTGGATTTTGAAGGCAGCGGTCTGTGTGACTCACGCACATTTTCAGTCATTTTGATAGATGATGCTGACTTTTCCAACTGTGATTTAGAATGTTTTTTTTTGTTTTTTTGATTTCCTTGAACTGAAGTTAATAAGATTTATTTTGGTGAGTGGACTGTTAGATTTGAACAGAAACTGGTGGACACATGTGTATGTGTTCAGGATTAACAAATCACATCAAAAGGGCAGATATTTGAGAATGAATGGAACGTTTCCGATTCAGCACCTGTTAAGCTTAATGTTAATGTGTTAATGTCATAGAAAAATATTATCTACTTTTACCTCACTCAATGCCTCGGGCAGCAATAGACAAACTGTTTATCAGGATGACACTTTAATAACTTAATTAACATCAGCCAAAAAAATAATAAATGTAAAAAATGCTGATTATTTAGCTCACATCTCTCAAAAACAAGTGTATTATTGTTCTTGTCCAGCGAATGCATATTCACATCTTAAAAAAAAAAAAAAAAAGTAAAGACTGTTATAATGGTACAAAATATTTATATTTCAAAGGAATGCTGTTGTCTTTCTGGTTTTGAAAACTTTAAAAAAAATATGTAAATTCAGCTTTTCCATGATATAAATCACATTTTAAAGTATATTAAAATAGTAAACAGTTGTAATAACATTTCACCTGCTTAATTCTTAATTATAAGTGCATTACTATATGTTTAATGATTGTGGTTTATTAATGTTTTTTTTTTTTTTTTTTTTTTGGTAATTGACAGCATGTAGATTTTTTATTCATATAACATGAAAATTCAAAAGCTAAATTGTGCTTAAATGCAAATAACGATTAAAGGTCTAACATGCCTCTCTTTCTTCTTCTCTCTTCCCTCTTTCTCCAGAAGAGCAGCAGCCTTTGCACAGAGATGAGGCCATCTTCATCGCCCTCGCGTCTGTCTCTATACTAGCGGTCTTGATCGTGGCGCTGTTCTTCGGCTATCGCATGATGATGGGTGAGATGCAGTACTCTGTGTACTGAGTGGCTATTTACGAAAAAAAGGTCATGTCATGTTGTTACAGTGTTGTGATGCACTGTGTGTGTGTTGTTACAGGCGAGTGTAAACAGCGTCTGCACAACATGGACATGATAGAGGCCGCACCGTCAGAACCATCTCTGGATTTAGACAGTTTAAAACTCCTGGAAGTGAGTTCAGCTCTTCTAGATGCCACCAAATATGTGCACACAAAAATTTTTTGATTTTGAATTGTATTGTAATGAAGTCGAACCATCTGTATTTGTTCAACATCTGCTACAATTGACTCCTGACTATTTATTTATGCAGTTGATTGGTCGAGGACGCTATGGTTCTGTCTATAAAGGATCACTGGATGAACGCCCAGTTGCTGTAAAGGTTTTTACCTATGCCAATCGGCAGAACTTTGTGAATGAGCGCTCTATCTACCGAATCCCTCTTCTGGAGCATGACAACATCGCTCGATTTATTGTTGGCGATGAGCGTCTCACAGCGGATGGGCGGATGGAGTACCTGCTGGTTATGGAGTACTATCCTCATGTAAGTATGAATCTGGTACAAGCCCTTCTTTCTCTCATCCTTAAAGTTGTATGTGACACGGCTCTGGTGCCCTGCTTGGTGTAGTTTTCCACATTTTACCTTCATCTGTCCTTTATTCCTCATCTCTTCGTTTTATTCTATTTCTGCCAAAGTCGAGAGTGGAATCGAATGTCCCGACGCTATCTGGTCAGATATTTTTATCCATGATTCAGATGCATTTCCAGCAGGCAGCATGAGAAGGGTGACTTGGATGTCAGCTTTGTGTTTTAGCTGTGCCTGTTCATCTTTCTCTCTCTGAATGGCTTCTCATTGTTTTCATTCACTTATTCTGTATTCGTCTGCCAATTGCAGTCAGATAAAGTGTTTTTCTGTCCATTTTAAATACAGAGATGAATTCACTAAACAGCTGCGCCACTTTTGTGAGAAGTGTTTCAGCACTAATTTCTCTGTTGTATTCACTAACCACCTGCAATCCAGTGCAGTACTAAATGTGCTGAAGTGATGTGCTGCAAGAATGATGTTTTTTTGGAATAGTATCCCTCGACAGAACCCAATAGGATTTTTCCATTGG
Organism: Carassius auratus; assembly: GCF_003368295.1. Taxonomy (NCBI): domain Eukaryota; kingdom Metazoa; phylum Chordata; class Actinopteri; order Cypriniformes; family Cyprinidae; genus Carassius; species Carassius auratus. The sequence goes on from NC_039276.1 coordinate 24,805,494, forward strand.
CTTTTGGATTTTTGCAGAAAGTAAGCTCTGTGATGATCTTCACAAATGAACACAGCTATGAAGTTTGAAGCCCAAAATACAATTGCAAAATACTAATACAATACAAAGTAAAAAGCTTAAAAAAATGTTTAGGTTTAAAGAATGACCTTAAAGAAGCGTAAAATCAAGAGTGAGTGAGTGACATACAAGACGATGGAGGATGATTTAGTTTCCAGATGAAATGCAAAAGCACCTGTTTGGCCATATTTTCGATTTTGAAAAGCTTGTTGACTTTTGCAGTTTATATAAAGTGATTTTGGAATGTTCTCATTTGATTGGTTACACGTTGTTTGGTAATTTTTACTTTATTTAAACTTTGTGTCATTCTATTATTTTATTTGACATCAAAGTGTATGCTGTGCCTTCAAGCTTTCTTTTTCGTTTTGATAATAAACGTTCTACGTTTCTTATTCATTTGGTTACATATTATACAGTACATCTACACTTATCCTATTTTCAGTATTGTATACCTATTTAAACCTATTTAAAAAGCTGAAGGAAAAGAGGGAACGCCCCTGCCCCTGCAGTGATACCGGTATTACCGGTGTCGTCACACATCGATTAACTCACAACCCTACTTTATAGCACTGTATTTAAGTCATATTTTTAAACACAAAAATGCCTCCTTTCTTTGTAAAGAAGGCTTTTTATACATTGATTCTACTTCAGAAAACTTCTGGCCGGGCATTATTAACACTGCATTTTAATAACATAGGAAAAATAATGTGTTCAACTGAATTTTAGATGTTTGTGTACGTTTTTATTGAACATAGTAGCAGTTACTCATCAATATTCATTAAATGAGTGTTTTAACTACGCATATATATGCAGTTGAGTGCACTTTGAACTTTTTAAACAGTCAATATGGGAGTCTGGAGTGCTTTGGTGAAGCGATGCGTTACATTCCCAGTAAAGTACGTCAGATTGCAGTAGTCTGCTGCATCCTTGAAAACTTTGCACTCAGATCCTGCCTGCAAGTAGGGAAATTACGAAGTGCAAATTTCATTTAGAACAAAAGCATTTCTATGCTATCACCGTTCTTATTTCAGCGTGTTTATGCCATTATCTAATTTGCGGAATTCCTTTAATTGTGTGCCAAAACAATGCAAACACCACATACAAATAAACAGATCTATCTACGCGCACAGTTCATTCTTAGTCATACCCTCCTCAAAACTTCCGATAACAATAGCCCAGCGTTCTTCGCAACGTATTTCCCTGTACATTCCTGCTTGACATGTAATAACTCGCAAGTTTGTCCACGAGTGTGCCTGTTCTACCCGCCTGGGCCTTTTGAACGGCAGTGAGGAATGTGACACACCTTTATTGTGTCTGGCTGCAGACAGACAGCACTCTGTTGAGACATCGCTGTGTTTGCTTTTGCACCCTTTCACTTCTGATGCACTCGTAGCCTAAAGCCAAGGTACAGGAAAAACCCTTGTAGGTGAACGTTATCTTCCTATTTAGACATGAATTGACGGTTTGCTTTAGAACTCTGTGGATTATTCCTTATAATTCTGTATCTTTTGAACTCAAATAGAGAGAAATATCATCACTCTGGGTTGAAAAGTATGAATAAAAAAGTGAATTGATTTTTATCATAAATGTGTGTGTGCTCTTCATTGTTATACTTGTCTTTATTTTGCTTAGTGACAGACTGAAGTCAAACTTAAGTGGGATCAGTTCTGAGTGAAATGTAACGTGCACTTTACCTGAAGAGCCATTTGTGTTGTTTTAAGTGGCATGTGTGCCTAAAAAGAGTTCTGAATCATCACTTATAGGGTTCCATGTCAGTTAGGATGCTGCCTTAGAAGACTATGTAGGCAGCAGACAGCAAACAGCACACTAGGTTTTGGAGCAAAGTCTGTGTCTGTATCAGTCAATGTTCTGTCTGTCACACATTATTAGAAAGATGGAATAACGGGACCAATGTCCGGACATAACATCATTTTTCCTGTCGCTATGGTAACAGGGAGACTAGGGCAGGGAAAACGATTGGCATTTGTGGCTCTGATGTACACTTGCAGGTAGATAATTATTCCTCCACCCAGAGTGCTCCAAAAATCAGTTGCACCCCTCCATCTTAGATGGCAGATTAGCAATCTCTTGATCTATGTCTTGTTATTGGTAGTTTTTAGCTCAGATTACTGCAGAGACTATTTTCTATCAGTGTGTATTTCAGGACAAACTTTTTTTGCAATAGTATAATTGTTTGTATACACACACACGCGCACGCACGCACACGCACACACACACACACAAAATAAATAAAAAAAGCTGATTTTAGTTATATTTTAACCATATAACTATACTAAGGTTTACAGTATGATAAGAGTTTAGTTATGTTTTAGCAGTATATTATATATTTTTTAATGTTTGTTGTTGATTTTAGTTATGTTATAACCATATTATAATACTGTATTTTTGTATTATTTTTAGTAAATATTTATTTTATGTATTTTTGTTGTTGTTGATTTGAATTGTAACTATATTTCAACCCATTTCAAACATTTGAATATTGGTTTTCCGTAGGGAAACTGCATGCCAGGCTGTTTTAGACTAATCTGACCGTCCACTGCATTCATGCACTCAACAGACACATCTGTGATTTGGTTGCAATGTTCAACCAAATGCAAAATAATGTTGCAAATAAAAAATTTCAGTGCAACATGAGTAGACCTAAATGAAAAGTCACTACAAGACAGTCAGTCACTTCAGCCACAATAGTTTTAATTTTTAGTCCCGTGTCGCTTTATTTATAAGAGCTTGTCATCAGAACAGTGACCGTGAGATTACAATTCAACGTTAAACGCAGCTTGCCTCAGTGACCGTTAACTAATAAGCAACTATTTGCGCCACCTTTTGAATTTCTACAACACACACATTTACATCTGCGTCTCTAAAGCACCTCATATACTGTATGTACAAAAGCTTCCTGTTGAAATAAATACAATTTACAGTGTTATTTCAGTAGTTTAGTTAGGGGGAAAATATGATCCGTTATCTTCTAGGCTGTTTGTTGATGCTGGTAGTTTTAATTGCGTTTCCTAAAAACCCCAGAGGCAGTTATTAGTTGCAGGCGGCTTTACATTACAACTTTGTTGAAGCTCCAATTCATTATTCAAGAGCTTCATAAGCTTCATATCTGCTCTGCAGGGATTTGAAATGCTGATGATAAAGCAATGAGGAAAAGAGATGTGTTGATGTGGATAAATTGTTGTAGAGCAGTGTTAAAATCTCAGTTATTATTTTCTGCAACAAGGATGTTACTGCTACTGCAATAAACATCACGTCCATGTTCTTTTATGTCCCTTTTAGTGGCGTCTTTGAGCAGTTACGGGTGTTATGTGTGTGTGCTAGTTTAACTGTCCTGTGTCTGTTTGTAGGGCTCTCTGTGTCGGTACCTGAGTCTGCACACGCTGGACTGGGCGAGCTGCTGTCGTCTGTCACATTCGGTCACCAGAGGACTGGCCTACCTGCACACTGAGCTCCTGAGAGGAGGTGAGGGTCACCTCTACATCTGTGCGCACATCCCTCACTCTAACGCTTTCTTCATTTTTCACCTCCTTTAGGAATATTTGGATAGCCTCGGCAGTAATGAAGCCTTGTTGCTCGAAACCAATTAATATCTTTGTTTAAAGGTGAATTGTGTCATTTTCTCGAGGTCAGGTGAAACACGATTCTTTATTTAATGAGTAAAGCAAAATACAGTTTAAGATAGTTTTATTGAGCAGAAATGCATTACAATGATCAAACGTGACAGTAAAGATATTTATGATGGTAACAAAACATTAAGAATTCGGTTTTGAAAGTCGTTCATTTGTAAGTCGCTTTGGATGAAAGTATCTGCTAAGTGAATAAATGGAAACGTTTTTAACTTTCTATTTATCAAAAATGGTTCCAACATAAATATTAATCAGCACTCAACTGTTTTGAATAATAATCATAATAATAAATGTTTTCTTGAGCAGCAAATCAGCATATTACTGATTTCTGAAGGATCATGTGACACTGAAGACTGGAGGAATGATGCTGAATTTCTTTTGCATAAATTACATTTTAAAGTATATTAAAATAGAAAACAGTTATTTTAAATAGTACATGTAATATTACAATTGTATTGTATTTTTGATCTTATAAACATGCATAAGACACTTGTCCCAGACATTTGAACATAATTGTATTTACTGAAGATATCAATCTATGAATAATGCAAATTCACATTGTTTCTGCTAGTGATGGCTGATTCACCACAATAAGGGGTAATAATAATACTAATAATAATGTAATGGGTGTATAAATGATTAAAGTCTCATTGGAGAAATACATCCTAACACATCCCAGCTTGTAGTACGAACATGGGAACATGAGTCATCTGACCACTATAGGAGATTTTAAAGATCATAATTTCATCACTATTCAAGATTCCTTTAAAAGCCGTTTGATGTCTGACTTCAAATCTTCAAATAAGAAGCAAGTACGTATCTTTCCATTTCAGTGTCAACAGACTTTGCTTTGAGTTTGATTGGCATATAATTTAGCAGCGATATAAACCATCACAGAGCCCGGAAGCGCAGATGTGTTCATAAGATATGACAAGCTTTTTAATAAAGTCATGTAGAAAGAAAATAGAGGCTGAATACAGTCTTGGCCAAGATGGATGTTCTTGTTGTCTTTATGTGCTGCTTTAGAGTTTCTTTGACTTGTTTCTTCAATAACTGGTTCTTGAGTGCTGAAGACTCAACACTCTCCGTGCCTCCAGCTGCCTTGTGCCTCCATAGCTCAGCAGGAATGTGTGCCTAATGGGTTAAAAAAAGCTGCGTGAAGACACCCAAAGACTATCAGCGGAGCCAGTTGACCGCTCTGCTGCGTCACATAGAAGCTGCCTTCTCTAATCTGCACATCTGGGTCAGACAGAACGTTTTCTGTAAGATGAACGAGACACTATTCATTTTTCACAATGTGTCTTTGAACGGTGGCTTGCAATTAAGAAGGCTGTGTGCAAAGATTCTGGAGCTTCATAGCTGGAAATCATGTAAAAGCGTCTTACATTTAAAAAAAAAAAAAAAAAAAATATATATATATATATATATATATATATATATATATTATGATGGACAGTTTGAAATATGTCTGTTATCTGAGACGTTTTCCTTGGAAACAGGTTTTTAATTCGGCATGAAAACAAAATTGTGGTTTTTTTTTTTTTGGTCTAATTGAGTCTTTTGCTCTCCCGTTGGTCCATAAAGGGCCGGCATGCGGTGCAAAAGAGATCACACTCGGCTCATTTGTGCGTCACGCTCCTCATGTTTCTCTGGGTGCTGCTGGAGCATCGCCAGAGATCTGCAGACAATCAAGTTCATTTCCCACTCAGCTGTCTCTGGCCCTGCCCTCATTACGAAGTGATCTCAGAGCAGCCGTCCACCGGCTTCCTGTGCAAGCCGTCATTACGAGCTGATCTCCGTACAGCCGTGGTTCATATTGCTCTGCCGCTGCCCTCATTACTGGCTGAACTTTAGAGCCAGACAGGCAACATTCAGAGGATGGGGGAAGGACTGGGAGGAGAGGGCATTCATCCTGAAACTGTTACTCACTTCACGTGCTTCTCTCAGCGCCCTCTGCTGGCTGTGTTGTGCAAGTGGTTTATAAAGACTTCCTTTAAAACAATATGGATGGATCTTTTGTATCACTTACTAATTTAATTTTTTCCATTAACAATACATTAAATACCATTCAAAAGTTTGGGGTCCGAGATAAATCATTCCCGGCCTAAACTGGCTGCATTTGATAAATCAAAAATACAGTAAAAACAGTAATATTATGAAATATTATTACTTGTTAGACTGTTTTCTATTTTAAATATATTATTTCAAAATATAATTTATCCCTGTGATGATAAAACTGAATTTCCAGCATCATTACTTCAGTCTTTAGTGTGACATGATCTTTCAGAAATCAGAAATATGCTAATTTGGTGCTCAAGAAACATTTATTATTATTATCAATGTTGAAAACAGTTGCGATGTTTAATATTTTTTTTGTGGAAACTGTGATAGATTTTTTCAGGATTCTTTGATGAATAAAAGTATTTGTAACTTTTTTAAAAAAAAAGAAAAAAAAAGTCCAATACTTGGCCTACACACTAGTGCATGAAGATGTGAGATCCGTTGGGGTCAGATGAATGTTTTACTTTCATATCATTAGAGGGTGATGATTCTATGAAAAACAGCTGTGTGAAACCACTATTCCTGAAAACGGTTTGAACGTGAACTTTCCTTCACAGATTTGTATAAACCTGCCGTTTCACATCGGGATCTAAACAGCCGTAATGTTCTGGTGAAGAACGATGGCACATGCGTGATCAGCGACTTTGGCCTGTCCATGAAACTGACGGGAAATCGCCTCGTACGGCCTGGTGAAGAGGAAAATGCCGCCATCAGTGAGGTCAGCCCATAAGCGCTTGCTTGACTGGAATATTAAAACAACTTGAAGCTGCTGAAATGATTTTTTCTAGGACACATCACTCAGTAATGGTCTTGTTGGTAGTTGGAGGTGTCCAGAATTGTGGATCCAGACTCCCCATAAGAGCACGTTTCCCCTCACACCTGTACTGCTCTGTTGTCTAGGTGGGCACAATCCGCTACATGGCGCCAGAAGTGCTGGAGGGAGCGGTGAACCTCAGGGACTGCGAGTCGGCTCTGAAACAGGTGGACATGTATGCCATTGGTCTCATCTACTGGGAGACCTTCATGAGATGCACTGACCTTTTTCCAGGTGAGGACCACAGCGAGGATGTAGATTCACTGCTGGCTCAGCAGAACTGGCTTTAGCATGTAACATCAGCTAGATTCAGTGGTGTTAAAACTGGCTTAATGTACACTGCCAAAATCATTGTCTTAATCACTATTGCTTTGTAAATGAGAAGGTCTGAAAAAGATACGAAGGCAAGATGTCTTTTTTTATTAAAAAATAATAATATATTTTAAAATGCTAATATTAAAATATATATATATATATTTGTAGTGTTTTGACTTGTTTTAAGCATACAATACAGTGTATATATAACAAATCAATATTTGTATAACTGTTTACATATATACTGTGTATGTGTGTGTGTGTGTGTATATATATATATATATATATATATATATATATATATACACACACAAACACACACACACACACACACACACACACACACATATATATATATATAATAAGTTTTCAATTTAAAAATATTTAAAGAATTCATTCATTATTTTATAAATGACAGCTTCACATTGTCAATGTTGACAAGTTTCCATGGTATAAGCAGTAAAATCCATGGCTATGTTTGCATTAAACTGTTTGAATGCATGACAAAGAGGCAAAATCCACCTAAAAGGAATTGCCTTCACCCCATTATTACATGAAAGGTGAAATATATATACCTTTTATAGCACAAAGTGATTGCACTCCCCACACGGATACTTCTGGATTATGCATACTAGTGGGAATATTGCTCACAGCAGGAAGTCTGACGTTTGAAGTCTTGATACTTGAGTCTTGACTCTTTTCATTATTTTACAAAATAAGTACTTTGATGATGGTAGCAGAGATGCTTTGGGGGTTGCGATGAATTTAGCAATGAAACTTCTGTAAGAGAGTGTAACAGCTTTCTAAAATCCTCTCAGAGAAGTTGTTTCTCATTTCATCCCTGTCAAAATAATAGTCATAGTATATTAGACATGGACACCTTGTTGAGCATCCTGGCCCATCCCTAGCCTCAGCCATTAGACACCACACCGCCCCTTATGTTCATAACCACTAGGCTACACCACTGGCTTGCAACAGACTTCGTTCTGTCCTGCTCATTTTGTTCATGAAATATGAGTGTGCCTCTTCTCATTGAGTATTTTTCAGTACATTTTAGTGCAAGTGTATGGAGGACTCCACTGACTGACTTTCCTTTGTTTTTTTTCAAGGGGAGGCAGTGCCAGATTACCAGATGGCCTTCCAGGCCGAGGCAGGGAACCACCCCTCCTTTGAGGACATGCAGGTTCTGGTGTCCAGAGAGAAACAGAGACCCAAGTTCCCAGAAGCCTGGAAGGAGAACAGCCTGGTGACTGACTTATACAATCTCATTGTGTTCTTGTCACAGATTATTGCTGCAAGATCAGCTGAAGCTCTTTCCCTGCTCTATATTTACTTCAGTTAATACAGTTCCTTTTGTTGTTCTGTTATCTAAATCATATACAAGTGGAACAACATGGAAGACTTTTTATATTTAGTGCATTTTCACTCCCTGTTGAAAAAGACCATGAATTCGGACCCGGTTGATACCGGCCAATCTGTTGACCGCTGTTGAACAGGATGAATGAAGTCTATTGGTTAGGCTACTTAACCATCCTGTTCGAGACATCACCACATCAGCACACAATACTGTATATGCTGATCTATTCAGTACAGTGTGTTAACATCATAATCTCAAGTGATTCAGACATGATGAAATCAAACATGATGAGCACGTAACAATGTAATGGCAGCCACCCACAAGCATAACGCCAGCAAATCTATCGTCTGTCTGTTATTGACACATCGACTCTCCTCTCTCCCAGGCCGTGCGCTCTCTCAAGGAGACTATGGAGGATTGCTGGGATCAGGACGCAGAGGCTCGTCTGACAGCGCAGTGTGCAGAAGAGCGCATGGCCGAACTGCTGCTGATCTGGGAAAGAAACAAACCCGTCAGCCCCACCATCAATCCCATGAGCACAGCGCTGCAGAACGAGAGGTCTGACCACACCTCACACGCTCTCACAGTTACTCGTGAATAAATCAGGGGGCCGTGTGCTTATTACTTGACTGGGATTATTGTAATTGGATTTTTTTGGCATGCTCTCTGCCTTTCCTAAATAATGCAAATGAGCTGTAAGCTTTTTATCATTGAACATTTGTCTGAGGTCTTACATATTTCACTGAATTAGTTATACTGAAACATAATGTATTACTCACAGCAGAATCTTTAAGCTAATAAATGCAAAGTATAAAAAAAAATGATATGTAGCTAGGTATAATAAGTGGGAAAAATCATCCAGCACATATAACAACATAGATCCTCTCAAGGTCATCTTTGATTGGCTCCTGATCACCCTGTCAGGGTTTATTTTGCCATAATGACCTGCACATTATACTGTATTTACAGCACCTTTAATTAAATGGACCATCTGTTTTCCGTTTTGACCAGTTTTCCGGTTCTCTCTGTTCTTGTAGGAATCTCACTCACAGTCGCAGTCGCCCTTATCCAGATTACTCTTCATCCTCTTACATCGAGGATCATGAAGGCATGGTGAAGAACCTCCCAGGTGACGTCTCCACGTCTGGTACGTCCTCTGTGGGTGGCCTGGGTGTGAGCGGCATCAGTGGTGGTGTGGCGGTGGCGGGAGAGAAGAACAGAAACTCTATCAACTATGAGAGACAGCAGGCTCAGGCCCAAGCTCGGCTGCCCAGTCCAGAGACCAGCGGCACGAGTCTGTCGGCCACAACCACTACAACAGGCCTCACGCCCAGCACTATCATGACCACCATCTCTGAATCAGGCCACTCGGAGGAGGCCGGAGCCGGAGGAAGCGTACCAGTGTGCCTTCAGCTCACAGAAGAGGACCTGGAGACCACCAAACTGGACCCCAAGGAGGTGGACAAGAACCTGAAAGAAAGCTCTGATGAGAACCTGATGGAGCATTCGCAGAAGCAGTTCAGCGCTCCTGACCCGCTCAGCTCGGGCAGCTCCAGCCTCTTGTTCCCGCTGATCAAACTCGCCGCAGAAGTCACTGGTGGATCAGGAACTGGCAGCCAGGTTGATTTCGGAATGGGCGGCAGTGGAATGGGCGACACTCCTACAGCCATGTTCCCTCTTCCCAAACAGCAGAATCTCCCCAAGCGGCCCACCAGCTTGCCTCTCAACTCCAAAAACTCTGGCAGGGAGTCCTCGTCGTCACGGTTAAAGTTTGGCAAGCACAAGTGCAACCTGAAGCAGGTGGAGACGGGCGTAGCCAAGATGAACACCGTAGTGACAGCCGAGCCACACTTGGTCACTGTCACTAACAACGGACCCAGTGTCCGTAACGGCGCTGGAGTTGTGGTTGTTAATGGATATGGTGGGGGCAGTGGGGCCGGCTCCTCTGATGCGTTTGGGAACACGAACCCAGCCGGGCCACAGGGTGACGGCGGTGCCCCTCTGCTCCAGAGCCAGCTAAGCGGAGAAGACAGCCGTCTCAACATCAACTCCAGTCCTGACGAACACGAGCCCCTGTTGAGGAGAGAGCAGCCGGCGGCGCGCGATCACTCCGGCCGCACCAACTCCAATAACAACAACAGCAACAACATCCACACAACCGCCGCTGCCACGATTCATACCTTAGTTCCTGTAGACGCCCAGATGACATTAACCAACTCTCCAGGGAAGCCAGACGGAAGGGACGATGGCGTTCCTCTGAGACAGCATAAGCCCAGTAGACCGGAGCGGCCAAACTCACTAGACCTGTCAGCAACTTCCCAGGATTCTTCTCTTCTGGGTAAGACCTGTTTTAGTTTGGACCTGAAGTCACTAGGTTTTGGAATGCCTGAAATGCCTCTTGCCTAGATAGCATTTGAAGGTATCATAGGTGCTCTCCAACGCAAACGCTGTTCCAAAATAGTGCTAACAACAACAAAAAGGTTGCTTTTGTTCTGCAAGGATGCATTAAATTGATCAAAAGTGATAGTAACAGTCTTAGGGGCATTCACATATCACATATCTCGCCTAAAAACATGTGGAAAACGCTAGGTGCGTCGCTTTCTCCTTCTTTCCAAAGCGCTCGGGCAGAAGCGCTCCTGAAGCGTCTGCCTTTGCTAAGCAACCATGACCTGCTCTCTCCATGAAGATGCGGAAATTTCAGCAAAGGATAAATGGATTTGCAGCACAAAAAAATCGCCCTCAGTAGCTCTGCTACTAAATTTATTTCAAAATGGCAATCCATATACAGCTATGAACAGCTGTTCCTTCATCTTGGCTGAGTCTTCAATGTTGTTACGGGAAAGGATGAAGCTGATTGGTTTGTTCTTGTCACATGACCTGCGGTGCGCTTGCAGCATTCTGAAAAGTTGAGATGTTTTTAACTCGATGCAGCGGGAACACGCCTGCAAAAAACGGGCGCGTCGCGGCCGCGCCGCTTCCATTATGAGTGCGCATGCCGCGCGCCTACATTGGAAATAACGAACTTGCACGCGCAAAAGACGCGATGTGAACGGCCCCTTACTGATCCTAAGCTTACAATGTGTTCGTGTAATCCTGTTGTTCGTGTAAATTAAAGCAGAAGATGTTCATTTGAACGATCAGTTATATTGTGCAAGTTTACTTTTATATTTGCTGAATTATTGACATTCACCATGAATTATACAGTATGTAGTGTAGATTATTTGGGCTTTGATGGGGTGTTATTTTAGGAGCAGGGTAGAGGAGCCGGTGTGCGTGTCAGTCTGGCTGCAAACAATAACCACCCGAAAGAAGACGCCAGTCTGAGTTTTTCCATCTGAGCTCACTATATCCTGCTTTGCCCAGATAAATCAAGAGCACACCTCCTCAAAAGCTAAACGTTTCGTAGAAAAGCGGATGAGTGGCTAGTCATACTTTCTCTCTCGCTCTCCTACCCTTTGAGGTGGAGTGTTTAGATGTTGAGAAGGAAGGAAATTCCACTGGATTGATAAGAATCCAGAAAACATTCGGCCTCAGTTGGCAGCGGCGAAAAAAAAGAGTGATGCTGACAGACAGATGTGAGCGTGAAGACGCATCCACCGCTGTTAACTGAAACAACAGGAGTACACGCTAAACAGAAAGATGAAAAGTCGCACTGCCCACGTGTTTACATTCCGCACGCGGACTCGAGCAGAGACATGAACTGCACAATGATTTAGACTGGAGCGCGTACAGTGAGAGAGTAAGTGTGGGAAAGGTCAAACACAAATTTGAGTGTGCTGAAATACTACTCTATAGCGCTTCACAAGACGGGATGTTTGGAGCAACTCTGCTAGAATTCCCAATAGACATATTGCATCACACAACTGTTTTTCATTTTCATATCAAGGATGTTTGTTTAAATGTGACTTCCTTTTCTGTTTTAGAAGAGGTCTTGTCACAAGAGGGAAAAGCCGGATCGGCCGAGAAGATTAAGAAGCGTGTGAAGACACCTTATTCTTTGAAAAGATGGCGTCCTTCTACATGGGTCGTCTCTACAGAAACGCTGGACGGAGAGGTGAATAACAACGGGCACGGCCTGAAGATGGGGACGGGAGACACTGGAGGTAGTCACCCAGGTTCTGGCCAATCAAAATCCAGCATCGCTGTGTTCCTGGTCAGTGGTGGAACTGCGACCGCCGCTCTAACCTCCGACCCGCCAGATATGACCAGCCTGTGAACTCGCATCTCCGCTTTTCCTCTGAGGACGAGCCCAAATCAGACTTTGAACACAGGAGGGGTTTGTCTATGCTGACCAGCTGATGACCGAAAAGAGAGTTTTTGGAAAGCAGACTCTTGACGGGACGTAATTTGGCGAGCACTTAACTTTGTCGAACTTATCCAACTTGTTTTGAAGAAATCGCTTTAAACCGAACCCAGCTATGCAGCAACATTGGCATAAAATGCTTCCATTTGTTTTTGTCGTTTCTTCTTCAATCAAGTATGATTCTTGTATGCCTGTTCTTTCATTTGTTGCACTTTTCTTTTGTAAGTAATCTTAACCACAGATCCTCCGACCATGTTAAAGACTGGTCTTAAAACGGAAAGACGTAAATGACAATGTGTTGATTTAACAATCATAGTAGATTGGGGCGAAATTGAAATCATGTCCATCTAAAAAAGGCACCCAAGCAGTGGTCTCTAAGACAGGGTTGACTGCATCTCAATGACCTTTTAACCCACCATACATTCATGTTTTATATTTGTTGTACGTATCTGTGTACTCAGATTTTTTTGTATCATATTTTGAAATGTGCAATAGACATTAGCTTGGAGGTGCTCCATAAGACAATGTAACTTTGCTCTGTTTATCGCCGCTTCTGTTTGTTTCTCGTCTTTAGTTTAATGTCTTGAAAGGCTGCACTTAGCAGTGGCAATCCTGTGTCCATTCGGCCAGCCCGACTGCATTTGAGAAACATCGTACAAATGACAATCTTACACCTTTTCACCAGTCCCATTACTCTTGAAAAGGGAGGTAAACAGAAAATCTTGGGGTGTTCATAACAGACAACTTCTCACAAACTTCGACGAGACAGTATGTTTTTTTTTTTTTCTGTTACAGTACAAGTCAAGCATCAGCCTGGACTGTTTGCTGGAAATCATGCTTTCTGAAGACACTGAATAATCAAGTCCCTCTCTGCACATGCTCAGTGCAGTTTTACCTCTGTGAGAGTGTTTGTAAATGTGCGTGTGTGTGTATGGGTCTGTTTCTGCTTCACGGAGCTGCTTGGATCACAGCTGAAAAGGCATCAGTCAAACAAGACTTTTCACTTCCCATCTCTGCCAGGACAATGGACGTTTGCTTGGTGTCCTTCAGAAACCGAACATGCACGTACATACGGCCTGAACAAAATATATACTGTATGTACAGACTGAAGCTCACAGCTACTTTAGTTCGGTTTTAGCCTTTGTTAAAGATAAGCTGACATGATTAGTGCACATTACGAAATCATGATTTTATCCATATTAGCTGTTTCTGAAGTTATTTTTTGTTCTTTTTTTTATTTATGTAGTATCTAGGGCCATCTTCATTCTCTGGGTTTATTATTCTTATGAAATCGAATCGAAGTTGTGTATAATCATGTAAAATTATCTTATTTCAATGATACTTTCAGTCAAATACATCAGAAATGCATGTGGTTTCACCCTTCTTTTGCAGGTCAATCATATACAGTCGAGGAGAGATTGAGCTTTTTTTTTTGGTGCCACTAGAAATACAGTTGTAAAAGTACAGCATCCTCATTTTGAAATCATCTATGAGAGCAGATGATCTTTGTACCAGCCATAACATGGGCCTTGTGTTTTATCCTAACTGCTGCCTTTTGCAGAAAATAATGGGCATGAGCCATTCAAATAATGACATGGTGATTAGGAAAATTCCCTCATATAGCAAGACCCGGCTTCCCTTCCCAAGAAAGCAGATGTTTGATCAAAGAGCACTTACCGTGCTGTATGCATTTTCAACAATGAGTGTGGGGTTTTAAACCATGATTTGGCACAAGCCAGTATTATCTTTGGACTTTGTCCAGTGCAGAGCGGGGAACTTTCAAAAAGTCATCTGATATGTCACTTCCATTGGCTTTTTCTATCGGAAAACAAGAAAATGCAGTCCAGTTTACTTTCTCATGCCCTCTTTTCTTAACCAATCAGCGCTTCAGTCTGACTTTTGTATATGTTTGTAATATAGGCTAACCTCTGTAAATATTCAGTGCATTTATATGCACATTTACAGACTCTTCATCTGTTGCTTTGGGACCAAGAACAACTCTAAATCACTGTGAGATTTATCTGAAGATAAACACAGAAACGTTAGACTGTTTTCAGCTAGATACGTCAGTGTGAATGCTGGAGTCGAACAGAAGATTATGAACTGAAATAAGAAATAATAGCCTAATAAAAGACAAAACAAACCTCCAGTGCTCATTTAAATAAAATGAACCAACGTTTATGATTTAGACCAAAGCGTTTAAGCTTAAACGAGTCATTGGAAGTGTAGTTTGTTCAAGAGGACTGTCCATCTGCTACATGTTAATAACGCAAGATGTTTACACCAGAGCCTTTGTCCAGTTTTACAGCACACTGTTGAATACCAAATCATTTACAGATACTACATGCCTTGTTTATTCTTGAAGAAGTCAGACTTTTTTAATTCAGTCAAGTTGCAGGAATGCTTTAACTAAACCAAGTTGTACTCTTGAGTGTAAAATGAGTCCGTTACTGAATCCTACATCCATTGGAACTCATTATACTTGCAAAAACCAAACATGAAAATGACTAACAATGTGTCCCCACGAACTTTGAGTATCAGCTGTATTTTGGGGTGCAAATGAGCCAACGAATGAAGGGTCTGTGTTGACAAGCTGCTTTTTTCTTTTTACTTTTGAGTTCATAACTGAAGCTGAAGTCTTTATTTGGCCCCTGCATAGATGGATGTTCCAAAAACATATATAAAAATAAAAAAGCAACTTACGTTTTCTATTACAGCTTGTAAAGTAAGCACTTTGAGAAAAAAGATCAAATGATAACTCATGCTTTTAGTCTATGCAGAACGTGTTTTAAAATGTCATTTAGAAAATAAAGCTTGCTGTACAACCCTGCATTATTCAGTTGATTAAAGATTATATTAATGAAAACCGGTTTATGGTGTTTACTTGTCATTTGTTTCCTCTTAACTACTAAAAAACGTAACATTTTTAGGATCGTTTAGAAACTTCTTGCACTGAAGTTTAATTTTATTAAGTGGCCACATGAGGGTGGTAAAGGCAACCACAAATTTCCATTCAGGTAACAGTGCAAATCATTCATTTAACTTTCCCGTGTGTGCGCATGCATTAATCTTTTGTATTAAATCTGGTGTCTAAACACACACAGATACATAACACGGTATTAGTGAGCATATGAGATTTACGTCTTTTAAAAAATGACATTAACGAGAGTTTAGTGTAATTTCAAAAACTGACTGTATCGAATATAGTAGTTTTATGTGTACTATTGCATGTTTTACGTATTTCGCCACACGAAGGATTGAAAGAAATCTTTCAGAAGCAACCTGGAATGAAATGGCTATGGTCACATCATCCAATTAAAAAGTGCAGATGAAAATGTGTCCGGTCATTTATTAAACTCCTTTTAGTCCCTGAAAACTTAACATATGGTCACACATATGATGGAAGAAATCCTGTACAATTTCTGAATATATTATAATTATCATCTTCTTTGCGAAACGGTTCTTTATAATAACACTGCGTGCATTATAAATACACTTTACGGAATCAAAGAATCCACTTCCTAGCCAATCAGAAGTTGAAAGGGGTGAGCGAACAGCCAATCAGAGTGGAGAAGGCAGAGCTCTGGCTCGAGCTCGCTGTGCGTGGCTCTGACTCTCGCTCAGTTTTCTTGAGCTCGCGGTTGTAACGGCTCCACTGCGAGAGCCCGAAAGCAGAAAACAGACTTTACATGGAGTGACATGGGCACCAAAGAGCGTTAACCACCTCAGACTGCCTTAAACGTACGTTCTAAGTGTTTTTGTTGAGTTTTGTGTCATTTCCTGGCGACCAGAATGTCTCAAAGAGTTCGCAAAAACGGATCTCCGACGTCTAACTGCAGCGGAGTGACCGCGGGAAGCCCGAGCGGACCCCCGGGGATCAGCGCCGCTGGAGGGGGTTTACTGGGTCGCCTGCTGCCCATGAAAGCCACGGTTCCCTTCCAGCTGAAAACGCAGACACAGCACCCTCTACAGGCACGGACAGTCCTCTCCGCCGGTAACGGTAAATGCCACAGCAGCGGAACCCGCAGCCGGAGCCCCACGCGATCCCTTTCCTCCAGTGCCTCAAACGTTTCTGCAGCCACGTCCACTTCCTCTGCGACGTGCTCACAGTTCATCACAGCCACAGCCTCAACTTCTTCATCATCATCACCCTCCTCATCCAGAACTAACGTTAGCCCCATTATCGCTGGCCACGCGTCAAACCCCAGAGCCTCCCACGCGCAGGTACCTGTGCCATCCTCGTCATCACCCTACACAGGTGTGCACCTGAGCCCCCAGTGCTGCAGCTCGGACACTTCAACCCTTAACGTTACCTCTCATCTATCAGCCTCTCCGTCTTCACCCTCGTCCCTGTGGTCTTGCGGTCACAGGTCCAAACCCCTCCAGACCCCCGAACATGACAGACTGTCTCCAGAGAGGCTCAGTCCCAGCTCACCTGTCTGCGCAGGTAAATCTACAGTGTAAAGGGGTTGATTTGATAGGAGGCCAGACCTGATGGGCCTGATGTGTTTATTTGACATCACTGTGGTAACTTGTAAACACACATACAGTTCATGTGGTTTGTGGGTGTTACATCCGCTTTCTGAAAGTGTCGTAGTAGAACGGTTGACTAGGTTAATAACCTAATAATGTCATAACTGTAATATTGTGTAATTTAAGATGCAATACATGACCACAAGGCTCATTGCATTGCAACTAATTGCATTAAAATGTTTAATGTCATATGGATAAGAAAAGGAACCTGCTTCACTAGGACCCCCTCCCCCCATATAGTCTTAAATGTAAGAAATTAAAATTAAAATTAATTCAGTGACATTATTTTAATACATAACAATAAAAAATATCTGATTCAGTAATTTTAATTCATTCTTCATAATTCCTTTTATATATATTTTTTTTTAATCCCTAAAATTAATTATATTTAATGCTTCATATTTAATTTAATTAAATAAATAAATAACAGAAACATTAAAATATTTAATAATTAAATATTTAACACATACAATTGAATATAGAATTTTTTTATAATTATTCCTTTATAGTTGTATTAAAATAATCTGTGTTTAAATTGTAACTATTGTAATTATTGTAACGTGTCCTTGAGCTCTGGAAAGGCACTATATAAATAAAAGTTATTATTATTATTATTATTATTAAATTAATAAAAATTACATAAATCCTTTTATTCATCCTATATAACACAACTGTACATACAAATGTTGTATATATCTTATATAATATGTTTGTGTGTGTGTGTAGTTTATTCACGTCTTATTTTTTATCTTATATTTTCTCTCTGTGTACTGGAAGCTTCTGTCACCAGAACAAATTCTTAGTTTTTGCAGACATACTTGGCAATAAAGCTCTTTCTGATTCTGATTCTATGGCCCCCTTTGAAGTTTTCTAAGGCCCCCTAATTTGCCCCAGACCCCTGTTTAAGAACCCCTGAATTAGAATACCTATTGGTTGCTGGGGGCACATTATCAATTGTGAATATAACACTTTATATTAACTATTAACAAATAGCCATTAACAAACAGTATGGGTGCATGTATAGACCAGTCAACTAAATAAGTTTCTTATGAGCTGAATGTTCATTTGTTGACACATAAAGCTAAAGCCAGTTAATGAAGGAAAGCAGCCAGTACATGTCCAGCATACGTAGAAACTTCACAAAGCATCCCAGGATGCACCTCATGAAGCTGATAGAATCCGGGTGTGTGGTGGCTTCATTAAATAAGCTAAAATGCAAAAGAGTTTTGGTTTTATTTAATTGCATGTGTTTGTCTTTCTATACTTCACAGTTTTTATGACTATGTACTAGTATTCAAAACTGGAAGAGGTGATAATGGATAGGTGTCTGCAAATGTTTGACAATATGCAGCCTATACCTGAAGCTTCGCTCTTTTTGAATTCTCTCTGATGTACTGTATAACTAACTAGTGATATGTTAAGCATTATATCAGGTAACAGGAATCTTTGGTGTTTGCTGCAGAGTATAATGTCTCATTCATAAAATAGCTTGTGGGGAGCCATGCTGAGAGAGGGCCAGTCTGGCCGCTGTTGTTTGAGGTGCCGCTTCAGAGGCTTTTCTCTGCTGCTGACTGGTAAGAATGCAGATGTTTGGTGGCCAGTCGCTGGTTTGGCCCTTTGACTCTCAGAGGTTTATTTTGTGATCAGTTTGCCAGCAAGTGTTGCACTGCGTTTCAGTTACTGTAACTGTTTGAACTGGCATTGTGACCGATACCACATGTTTTCAGAAAATGCAATTTCCGCACAAAGGAGGTTTAAGGGAACACATTTACACATACTTTCTGCTTTTTATACCCAGAATCTGCTGCATTTTTAGGGCGTCTGACACACAAGGATTTGTTATTGATGCCAGCCCTATATATTGTAAAGTAATTGCTGGTTGAAATGTAAGCAGCCACTGATCATGAGGTTATCTGCCCCAAAAAAGACACAAAGTGGGAAAGGTAGTGGTTGTTGGGTTGGGAGTGTCATCCTTCGTGTCTTGGCCAAGACCCAGCACTCGTTAGTTTTAGTAAATTACCCATGATTCTCTTGGAGCCTCCTCAAACAGACTCTGTGGTCATGTGTATGTCTTAGTTATGTCCAATAATGACATGATCTGTCTGAACAAGAGGAAAATTGATCTTGGGTGCACATTTCAGTCCGGGTCAGAGACTCAATGCCTGTTGGAATGCCCTTGTGATTACTGCTTTTAGTCTCCTGAGCCATGCCTCCCCTTTTTGACTGTGTCCTACTGAAAACACTCCACTCTGGTATGTACAGTGATTTTCCAGATCACCAGACTTGCCTAAGATCCAATGAACATCGAAACACACGAAGGGGACAGGAAAGAGATGGAGGAAATTGGGAAAAAATAATCAGATATATCTTGTCACGCCATGTGCAAAACTATATATTTTCACAACTCACTGTGCTAGTAACTAGTCAAGTTTGATTGAACAACTTGTCAAATTAATCGGATTTGGATAAGCTTCTGGTTCACCTGACCTGACCTGATCAGGTGTTTTTCAGGATATGTTCACTTAGGACAAGAGATATTAAAATTCTGGGATACCATCATACCAGTAATACGATAATGATTTTCATGTAATGGCAAAAACAGATCATTACATTACTATTGGTAAATAATGTTTTTAAAGAGTAATTTTACCCACAAATGAAAATATTTTTTGTTAAACCGGAGGATTCCTGCCCTCCAATGAAAGTCCATTTCACCAAAACTTGGATGCTTTAGAAAGTTTATATAGACATTGTAAAAGACGTTAGCACACTGAACACCACTCCTAAGAAGACTTGGATTACACAATTTAACTCGTATAGTTTTTATTAACTTTTTGAAGTGTAAAATGTTTTTTGTAATGGATTTTCAGTAGAGGGACAGAATCCTCTCAGCTGGATTAAAATATCTTCATTTGTGTTTTGAAGACATGAGGGTGAGTAAATGACGACACCACATTTTTTATGTGTTCCTCATCATTTCAGTTCATTGTTCTCAAGATTAAACCACAACATTGCTCACAAGCAGTGCGTCATTGCAGCAAAGCTGACATATGAAGATGTGTTTCTAAATAACTTTGCTTGCACTTTTGAAGATCTCCATGAGGATGTTGTTCTTTGCTCTTGGCTGGGGGCCTTTTTCAGGCAGGGATTGTACAGGCAAGCTTGGACGAGAATATTAGGAGTCAGGTCACTATTACACTCCTTTACTTCAGCTGCAGGCCTCTCCTGCTTGGGTTTGTCTATTTACAGTAGAAATACAGTGAGTCTTTTGAAGATCGATATCCCTTTACTGGCCTATACAGGCTTTAATATGAGATGTGAGATTGCATGGGGCTGCACTGTTTGTACTGTAAGTATTAAACAGCCATTTTCTAGCATAAAAACTGTTATAGTTGAGTTTTAGTCATTGCTAGCTGGTTGCTTGGGTGTTTTTGGTTGGATGGTTGAATCAAATGGAAGTCTTCTGTGTAGTTTTCATGTGATCTAGAAGCTTTGTTTGTTAAATCTTTGGAAGATGAAGTGTTTGAGGTCAAGGGTGCTTTGGATCATAATCCTGCGGGTTGAGATGTTTCTGGTTATCTGTACTGACTGAACTGTAGGCATATTCATGGAACTGTTGATGAATTGCTGTGACGTTATTATTGTTCTGGTCTAGTCACATCCAATCATTTTAGGAGACAAAAGTCAAGAGCACAGACTTCCCAAGGATGCGGCTCATGGGCCGCAGTGTGCATTATCAGCATGTGTGGCGGATCTGCTGAGTGAGATGCAAGATAGACACAACACAAGAACCTGCTGTGCATAGACCGGGATGATAAGGGAATTCATTGCTCAGTAGTGCATCATAGCATCTCTCATATGAGCCTATCAGAGATGAGATAACATCCCCGTGTGATAGTCTGTCCTCTGTGCACCATGCTTGTTTGTGTGCATGCATGTATGTGTATGCAATTATGTAGTATTATTTACGCACACACAAACATATGCATGAAGTTTTGTCAGTCATTTAGTTGTAGATCAGTGCACAGTTAGGCCAGAAACAAACACTATGCAAGAATGCAAACACAGATGTGAATGTTTGGCCAGTGCATTGCAAGCGTGTGGTCCTGTTGTATGTACGTTACTGTGAAACCTAGGTACGCAAAGGCGTTCAGTGTCTATGCCAGTTAACCTAATTTGTTATTAAAAGAGATTGAATGATATATAAGATTTTATTTAATATTTTTTGATACATTTTTATTCAGCAAGGATGCATTGAATTGATTAAAAGCGACAGTAAAGACATTTGTAATGGTGCAGAAGATTTCTGATTCAAATTAATGCTGTTCTTTTGAACTTTTAAATTCAAAGAATCCTTAAAAAATGTATCGCATAAATAAAATATCTAACGTATCTGATACTTGAGCATAAAAATAATTTGTAGCAGTTGTAAAAGATCAATATTGATATATATTGCTAATTATTATTCAGGTAGCTGGAGATATACATCAAGAAAAAACTTAAGATTCTTTACACACTGAATGTTGACTGAAAACTTACTGTAGAAGACATCGTCGTATGCTAATGCTCACTGGAGCGCCCCCGTTGCAACACTGAGAATGTGGCGGATAGTCATTTTGCAATATGAATTGTGACACACATTTGCATTAATGTGTTCATTTGAGCTTAGGATAGCTAGAAGCTTTTCC
Source organism: Carassius auratus (assembly GCF_003368295.1). Lineage (NCBI taxonomy): Eukaryota > Metazoa > Chordata > Actinopteri > Cypriniformes > Cyprinidae > Carassius > Carassius auratus. The sequence continues at coordinate 24,827,269 of NC_039276.1, forward strand.
ATTCACATTGTATTGAGGGTTGTTTCCGGGCCTTGCACATGCACTTAAGTTCCTAGTGAGTGTAAGCATGCAATGTTGAGATTGCAACTTGAGCTATGTAGCCAATTCCTCTCTGTCTTCTCGCATGACTTCCCCCAAAATTCCTTACAGGTCCCTCCTGTTTAGATCCTCTCTCATGTTCTTAAATGTGTACAACACACACAAAAAGTGTAATGCAAGATCCCTGTTCTGCTTTTGTCAGACTGGAGTTTTCTGTAGTTTTGTCAGAAGATCCACCCAACAGTGAAGAGTTGTAGTTGTTTTATTACTGCGCCGATCGATCTCGTTCCCACTGGACTGTTGGAGGCAAACAAATTTAATTGTTCCCTTCTGATTTTGGTTCCCTGGATACAACACACACTCACTCACAAAAAGACTGATGTCACCTATGTGGCAAAGGAGAATGGGACTTTCTTAAAAAAAAAAACTGTTCTGAAAGGCACATATGCTAAACTTCCTGTGTAAAATCCCTCGCAGATGTCATCTCTCAAGAGCTGTACAAAACAGCAAGCCACACTTTTTTTACAGCACGTCTGCACCATGTATTCTATAGTGTGAATTTACATAAAAAAGTAGTCTTTAAAAGACTCAGGCTGACAAGAGAAGGAGAGAAAGCCATCGATTGTGTGCTAGAATGAACAAATGAGAGAAAAAGAGAGCGGAGAGAATAGTGAAGGGGCAATTACTTGTAGAGACACACTAAATGTAGGTCAAGACACGAGGGCTGCTTCCTCCTCACCAGTCGAGCAGTTAATCAGCTTTAGTTTTATTAAAAGGGCTACTGGACACCAGACTAATCTGTTTCAATCTGCTGGGTTTTGGTATTCATCACCATCAGCCCGGCAGACATTTACACTCAAGCTGGTGTAATCTCACACACACACGGCCACGCGCTCGATGCACGTCTCTGAGCACTTACTCTGATGACGTATTGCATTCATAACATGCAGTCTCTAACGTATGTTCTTCTTCTGTTTCCTTCCCATCTGTTTTATTCTCCCTCACACATCTCGTTCATCCATCTTTTATTCGACCCCTGTCTCCCCTCCCCATCCTTCCTTCCCTTCTTTATCTCCTCTGTGTTTTCTGGCTGTCTTGCAGACAAGCACAGACTTCCTTTGGCAGGGTCTTGGTGTACCACCAGCAATAACGGTAGTATTCGCCGCACATCCTCTTTGGACACGCTCACGGCCCCTTACCTGTCTGGACACTGGCCCCGGGATGCCAACCATGCCCCTTGTGACAAATCCACCCAGGTGAGTTGCACCAGTTGCACACAAGCTGTTATTCCCCAGTTTAGCAACAGGTTGTACATTGTCCAACACCTCCCTTCAATCAGCCATTCAGTTCTCTCAGAAAACTTTCCACTCCAACCTCAAATATCTACTTGCATAGACGCATGTTTTGCAAACTACCAGCATGAATCACCTGAGAAACACTTGCTTTGTGCAAACACAAACTCATGAAACCACTACAGACATGTCTTTTGTGTGCACTCTGCACCCGTGAGGCACAGAGTCTCGTGTAGTTAGACGTTTTGAATGTCAGCAGATTCAACTGGCTTAAATAGGACAGACCATCTTAAATATGCACTACCGTTCAAAGGTTTGTGGTCATAATAGTTTTAGTTAGTCAGTCATTAAAGTTTCTTTTCTTCTAAAATTACTTTTATTAAGCAAGTATGCATTAAATTGATCAAAGGTGACGGTGAAGACATTTATAATTTTATTTTATTAAAAATTTGGGTTTCAAATAAAAGCTGTTCTTTTGAATTTTCGGTTCATAAAGGAATCTTGAAAAAACAGTTATCACTGTTTCCCCCAAAATATTAATCCGCACAACTGTTTTTAACATTGATAATAATTATAATAATAAGAGATGCTTTTTGAGCAGCATATCAGTATATAAGACCGATTTCTGAAGGGTCATGTGACACTGAAGACTGGAGCAATGATGCTGAAAATTCAGCTTTGCATATCAAAGGAATAAATAAATTTAAAATATATTCAGATACAAAACAATTCATTTAAATTCTAATATTTTTAGTTGCTAAATGTGTCAAAAGCAACAGTGACTGACTGTTGTGGAACTGTAGTGCAGCACTGATTGCTAAAGAAAATACTCAACTGATCTGTCATATTTACTCACCCTCATGTCATTCTAAACCTTTGACTTTCTAGTTTCTGAAACCCACGTTTTTTTTTTATGCCTTAGTGAAAGTCATTAAGGGTCCGATGTTTTTGGCCAGAGCAAACTTTTATTGTACAGACAAAACGGTTCTTCAAATGATCTTCTTTTATGTTTTAGAGAACAAATAAAGTCATGCAGGCTTGAAACAACATGAGGGTGAGTAATTGATGACCGAATTTACATTTTGGGGTGAACGATCCCTTTAAGGCAAGATAAACGTAACACAGTGCTGGTCAAATAAACAAATATTACAATCAATCAGCCTGTGTTAAACTTGAGTCATAGTTTGCAAGTAGAATAATGCTGTAATTGCTCCAAAATAAATACAAACTTTATTAATGGATAGATGCAAAATAAACACCTCTCAAAACAAGCCACCATTCTTTTACCTCTGGTGTGGTGAGTGCGTAGGCCACACAGATGTGTTCTCACATGCACACTCTTGCCTTTATTTGTCAGCAGCTATTAACATCTATTACTCGTGGGATTTTAATGTTGTTTTTCCACAGGTCCAAACACAGACGTTAATTTAGCATTTTACAACTTTAACTACAAAATAAGAAAAGTAGAATGTAAAAGTTATTATACATGAGAAAAGATAGCCGAGAGAGAGAGAGAGAGAGAGAGAGAGTGAAAAGGAGGAAGCCTCTCCCTGTTTTGTTGAGAGATGAGAGGAAACTGCGGCATATTTCTGGTGAAGCCAGACCGTCCACCATCAAGCTGCATTCTTTCCTGAAGCTGCCTGTTTTTTCCAGCTTATTATTTTTTTCCAGAAACACCACAGGGCCAGTATGTATCTGAACATTAAAACATTCGCATTGAAAGTTTTTCACAGCAAAAAAAAAAGATGACTTTTTCTTAATAATTAACTGCTATTTCGATAGATGAGTTATTGATTAGAGTTTGATTTAACGAATGAAGAGGCATATATTAAAGAAGAACTGGTTTCAGAGGCATGGTGTTTATTTGGATTACTCAAACCCAGTCCCCACGTCACAAGAAAGAGCATGACAGGTTATACGCTGGTTCTCTAGGGTCTTCTCTACCCTCTTTCATCAAAGCCTGAGCTTATGTGCGAGTCAGTGTGTGTGTGTGTGTGTGTGTGTGTGTGTGTTTGCTCTGGAGATCCCAGACCTCCACCCAGCTCTTTTTCTCAGCAGTGTGCCTGTCTCACAATGAGTGCAAAGGGAACTTAGCGAGTTGGAGGCGAGTGTGGAATTTGGCCGACATTTGCAGAGCTTGCTCTTTTCTCCCTGGACCATCACGCCAAAATAACCAGATCTTGGATCTGTACGACGGTGTCAGTTGCCAGGGAGCCGAGCTCACACCTAGTGACCAAACAATAACACTGAATGAAGGCCTTTGCTCCTCTCCCTGAGAAATATGCAGCCACGCACACACATGAATGCACTCTGTGTGAATCTGTATACAGCAGCTATAACAGATTTATAGCCAATGCAGGGTCAGCAGTGTGCGGCACAAGTGTTGAAGCTGCTAGATCCAGTGCTGTAGGTTATGTTTCATGCTTTGTCAGACGCCCTGGGAAAGTCATGGGAGGGGAAACAGAGACCAGTTCTACATTAGCCTTCTGCCATGGCACATCATAATTACAATAATAAAGAAACCTGATCAGACACGCATGCTAAACTGTTCTCAAGAAGTCAGACCTGAAAACTTTCTAATTTAAGATGCATGAGTGCTGAAATTACATCAGCTCACACCCTTGAGGAAGAGCTTGGATCACTGAAATGAAATGGATTAAACATTTTTATTCTCATGGTTATGGACTGGCCCTCTGGGTGTCTGATGGTGAAAGGTTTTAAGCTTACAGGAGAAATGTGGCTCTACAGAGGCATTTGTGAGGAAATACATTGTGGTAGTGCTTGTTAGTGCTTGTTGTTATTACTGTTTCTCATAGGCAGAGTTGAACAAACCCTTTGGTAGGTCACCTTTTGAGCTGCTAACAAGATTGATATCTCAAATAGTGTGACTTAGGGATAGAAATCATGAAGAATGTATTAATGCCGATACCTGTCTTTTCAAAGTAGTGATTTTTTTTTCTTACATTTGTTTAAATAAAGTAATATTTCAAAAATAAACTATAGATTCCATTGCCAAATGGTGAGATTGTTTCTGTTAATAAATGCAAAACTTTTTTTTAAAGTCTTTAATAAGTAGTTACAATATTTAGCCTTAATGATATGTTAAATATCTATACTAAACAAAGAAATAATGTGAAAAGGAACTGACCATTTATGGATATGGTTGTCCATATTACTAGTATTTTACTTTTTTATGCCTTTGTGATTACCTGTGCTGCTTTTTAATCATTTTTCTATGCAAAAAAAATGCACTAGGTGTACTGTATGTATTTGCCTTTTTTTTTTTTTTGGTACATTTTTAAGATGCCATGTCAAGTAAAAAGAAGCTCAGGTTTTGAAAACATTCCTCAAAACCCTGCATTATTTTCCATTTTTCTGCATTGTGCCTCACTTTTTTCCACTCAAGATTACAACATTCTGTGTGAACAGCCCCTATGCAGATGTACTCTGCAAGCCTTTTTGCTCAAATCTGATTTATTGTCTAGATCTAATTTCTTTTTAATGTTTGAAATCAGATTTGCGTGTGAAGTGTTTATGTTCTTGAACTGACCCACATGTGCAAAAAAAAAAAAAACAACAAAGACACCACAAAGCATACCCAGTCATAGAGAATAGACATTGAAATCAGTGTTTACACATTCATTTATAAGCTGTTGTGCTGCGTAATGAAGTGAATTTGTGTGTGAAGCCAATAAAGAGTACACAGATGATGATGAGAACACAGCTTTTGTAATTTTGGTAATATTATTTGAAGTTTTGCTTGTGTAGAGATGTCACCATAATACACTTCACTGACTACAGTCCTGGCTGTCTTATATATTCACTGAGTGACCAAAGAGCTACCACTATGTGAAATCTTTGGTGTGGCTCCTGTCAGTGCAGAGTTATGATAAATATCAAAATAGAGTGACATAAGTTACAAATTTGACTGTTCAGATTGAGGTCGCATGTACATGTATCTGATTATTACCACATATGGAAGTGGCCCAAATCAGAAACAAAAAAACCCCCTTGGATTCCATGTGGCTGTGTGCTGTTCAAACAGTTATGGGGGAAAAAACTGGTCTGTCTGTCTGAGTTATATGAGCAAAAACTCAGATTTAGGCCACTTTTGCCTGCAATCTATACGTAGCCTAATTGATAAGATGTTACATTTGTCTTACAGGAAGATAAAACTGCCAGTAAATCCAACATACTTCCTTTGAAGGAGGGATTTTACTCATTTACAGAGTTCAGAATAGCATAGCAACTTGTGGGTGGGATCCTTCGACTAAACACACACACAAAACACCGTAGCAACATATCAACAGCATCTTATCAATGCACTGGACACCCTAGAACATTTGCACAGGCAACCGCCGCTAGTATTTCATGCAGAAAACTTGATGCCATGTCTACATGAGCATCCTTTCACGTTTAATGATGACCACTGGACTTACTGGACTTTGTTTTGTTTTGATATGAGTGAACCATCAGAGCGCTATCCATTCATGAAGATAAATATGTGCATGTGAATTCCTTTCCCCAGTGTGCAGAAAGAAGTTCACTTACATTAAGCAATCCCAGGGATTTTCTGACATGAGGAGTTTTCTTAGGCCAGAAAATACTAGTGTTAAATAGTGAAAATAAATAGTGTTGCCAGGGGGATTTCCATTTGTAAGGTTTACAACATTGTGTACCTGTGGAAGGAGAGCATTAACCTTTAACAAGGATCCGTGTTACTGCGGTCCATTCGTAGCCGTGCACACACTTGGCCAACACACCGCAGTGACCTTGCCAGATTTGTTACTTTTTAACAAGAAAGTTCTTTTTGTCATGAAAATCCCCTTCTGGACTAAGAGGCTAAAAATCGGAACTATTTTCCAACACTGGAGTTCAGTGTTCAGAAAGCCTGTTGTTAATTTGGCCCTCTCTCAGTAAACAGACCTTGTGTTCCAGTTCAGCTGAAAGAGAGGCAGGTGAATACCGAGTAACAGCCCGTCCAAGGGGAATTCACGACTTGTATTCCCCTCTGTATGTGAGCTCACAGGGTCACAGAAAAGCTTAGCTGGCAGATTATTCAGACAGTGCTTGCACCCTCCAGTGAGGACCTGAAACTGCCTCCTATCAGGATTCCTAATATAGTTTTGGAAGTCTCTCACAACAGGTTTACATGCATGCAAGATCAAAAGAGTTTTATTTAGTTTTCTCATAGTATACATTTAATTTTGATCGTTCTAAACCCCTCCTTTCCATGAGCCTACACTGCTCTGATTGGTTAGATGTTCTAGTCTTTTGGTCTGCTGCGTACAGCATATGCTTCAGTGTTTGAGGGTGGGTTAAGTTCTTAGTGAGCAGACAACATAGACGGGAATTATCCAATAATTATAATAATAACAATAATAATCCTCTTTGCTTCGGGGTCCTGATCACCCTGTTGGGGGTTATTCTGCAATAACAACCGGCTGTATGTACATTATTCCTTACATGTCACCCAGTGATGTGTAGCCGTAATGTAAGTGAGGCTAAATTCCTGATTCGTTTCCTGATTCCTTATTCATGGAATTCCTGATTAATTTAGGTTGTTCAGAGAATTTCTTTTAATTCATAGTTTTTTATTTATTTATTGAGAGACAGTTTATTCATCATGTACTGTTGGCTTCACAACTTTGCAGATCATTTACATTCATAGCAGGTTTACCATGTTTTCGCACCAAAACCCGCCCAAATGCTACTGAAAACTAGATCAAATCTATACCCAAACGCATTTAGATGGGGGTTCCTCTGCAAAATTGCATTCTGGGTGTAAAAATACAAGTTTTTCGGCTGGGATTCTACAGAAAAATTCACATTTCAGGGGCTAAATATCACGTTTTTGGGGTTGCTCCAACCCACGGACATGAAAAACAACCTGCAGCAATGGTGTTAAAGGAACACTCCACTATTTTTGAAAATAGACTTTTTCCCAACTCCCCTAGAGTTAAACATTTGAGTTTGACCATTTTTGAATCCATTCAGCCGATTTCCCTGTCTGGCAGTAGCACTTTTAGCTTAGCATATATCATTGAATCTGATCAGACCGCTAGCATCTCGCTCAAAAAGGACCAAAGAGTTTATATATTTTTCCTATTTAAAACTTGACTCTTCTGTAATTTCATCGTGCACTAAAACGGACGGAAAATGAAAAGTAGTAATTTTCTTGGCTGATATGGCTAGGAACTAGACTCCTCTTTTTTTTTTTTTTTTTTTTGATTTTGAACATGATTTCTTGTGGTGTTTTTCTATCTTAATGAAACTTGGTTTGATATTTCGTTTCTTCTGTAGTGGCTCATGCAAGGGTGACATAAGTGTCCAAATACAGATACTTCACTAGAGGCCATGTATGTCAACAGGCACTTAGGTTGGGTCCTCAGACTTGCAGCTTTAAGCAGGATATGCAAATACTTTGATTTACATAGCGGAATTGGGGATTTCCCTTCCCCCCACCCCCACCCCTTTTTTTTTGATCTACTGTAAAGGTGTTGTGTTTTTTTTTTTTTTTTTTCTTTGTGTTCTTTTCACTTCCACCATTGTTTTGCATGTTATTTGCACTTTTTTTCATGGTCTACTAAACTTCAGTGACTTTGCTTATGAGTTTTCACTGGCTGACTGGGGTTACATCACACACCTAGGGCCTCCACTCAGGACCTGTGCTTCAAAGCGAGTCCAAACACAGCACCCCTCTGTTTATAAAGAGCCCTTTGTTTCTATGTTAATCTACTCTGAAGCATGGGCCCTACTGTAACTTCAACCCTCTCTCACACACAAACACACACACCTATCCCAAATGCAGCCTGATCTAGAAAACCACACTCATGCTTCCCTTAAAAATGTGCCTTTGTCACTGTTGTTTTTTTTTTTTTTTCTGTCCAAATATCACACTTCGGTGCATGGTATTTTATCATATCATATCATATCATCATGATACCAGAACCATGGTAATACTTAACTCATTAAAAAAATACCTTTTAACTTTAGTAATTTAGGCCTTACTATTGGATTTTGACCAGAATACAAAATATTGGTACCATATCAGTTATTGTCAAATTCTGGATTTTTCTATACGTCATCTAATGCTCACTTTAAGTTAATCTTTAAAATACTTTTAATGTAATAACACTGTTAAATGTGCTCTTTAGTTATTCTCAAAATACATTTTTAATACTGTATAATATAATGCTGTGATGAATAAATTGACCTGTAGCATTCAAAATGCGTGATTTATTATCATTGTTTGTTACTTAGACAGCAAAGTATACCATTCAGTAACAGTTATTGGCCTTTTACATAAATATATGACGTCAGCTTCTTGTCCAGAATTTCAATGCCAGTGCTTACGTATGGTGCATTTTTGTAAGGGTTGCCTGCAGTGAGTAAGGGCTGTACTGATGTGTCTCCCTTCTGGGTGCAGAAAGAGAAAATTAATCATTGGGTCAAACCACACAGTCTTTGCATGCCAAATCCATGGCACAGACTTCTAAATTGAACTGACAGATTGCTTGTGTATCCGTAAACACGTGTCAAACTGAGTATCACACGGACTGTGTATGTCCTGGCAGGCCCGAGCAGACAGATGCTCCCCCTCCTCAGCAGAGGATCCCTCTGTGCAGCGTCCACAGCTGCTGAACAGAGCCGTGTTTGTGTGTAGCCAGCCTGCTCCGCTGGAAATCTTAAACTGCTGGGAAGGAGGAAGTGATCCTGGCAGTTGGCTGCAGCTCTGAGAGCGAGTCAGGAGCTGGGCGTCCCAGTCCTGTGCTCAACACAACAGAATCAGTCATGGAGCTGAACTGCTGGAGAGCAGCACAGCTGAAAGACGACACACACACACACACTTGCAGCAGCATTCAGATGGACTGTTTGTTGTCTATCTTAAAGCAATCAATCAAGCAGTCAGGTTGAGCCTAAAATATTCTGGGATTGTAGGAGAGGCCATAAGCCTATACTAGAATCAGCTTTTGTGAGGCAATAAGAGAGATATGCATGTTTGTGTCCATGACCCAGTTTACACTCTGTGGTGTTTTGGCTGACCACAAATGGTCAGCACTAAATATAAATGTAACCTAGTTTTAATGCAGTTATTTTATTTTGAATGTATTTATTTTTACACCTTTTATTTTCATTTATTTTTCATTTTAATTTATTTTGCTTATAGGATCAACTGAGGCAGATTTTCATATCAAATGTAAACAAGCCCATGTGATGCAGGGTAAACAGAATGCCACACCATTACAATCACCATCCACTTTAACACACATGGGAAAAGAGGAAGCCTGCAGAGAGCATGAAAGAGAGGAGGAGGTAGAAAAAGCAGAGGTGTACAAAGGGAGTAGGCGGGCGATGAAGAGGAGAAAAAAGAGATGAAGAAAAGAGGGATCAGACTGAGATGAGTGAGAGGAAACCAGCAGAACAATGGCGAGAGAAGGAGAAAAGCGCAATGGAACAAAGAAGCACATGCACGGATTAATTAAACAAAGAAAGAAAGGAATTTAGAGGAATAAATGTTGGGGAGGGGTACGAGAGGTACACCCGGGGACAGGAGCTCATGGAGGTACACACGGCATGAAGTTAATTAAGAAGAGAAACTTTATCCTACTAGCTCATTCAACCACATCTTGCTTTCTCTCTCATTGTTTCTTTAGCTCTGTTCTTGTTGTCTCGACTTAAATATTTAAAATGTCTGAATTTGATCATGTCTGACATGATTCCATGAGTTCATACATAAAGTCAGCATGAAATCAAATCGACAGGTATTCTTTCCTGATTTTATTGTGCTAAAACAACTCGGGCCACCTCCTGAAACACCTTTCCTTTTTGACTGATGTCCTCAGGGCCGCTGTTGTAATCAACAGGTGCCAGGGGAGTTTCAGAAGAGTTGTTTTTCCTAATCTCCCTGTAAACCCTGCTATGTTATGTCAACTTTTCACAATCCATTCTGTTTGTATAGAATTAAATCCTGCCCTACTTTTTTGCCTCCTTGAATATCCAGTTTTACACTGAAAAGACTTTTTATCTGATGTATGTTGTTTTTTATTTTAAAAACAAAATGAACAGTTCTCATTCTGATGCAATTCCAAGTGAAACTGAATGTTTAACTGTAGATATGTTATGTAAGACGGGATTTAATTTTATCTATCAGATTGAATTGTTTAAAGTGGGGTGTGATATTCAAAGATTCGGAGGTGAAGAAAGCTATTCTTTTTTGATGAAAGCAAACATTTAGCTCTTGCACTGGTGGATCATGCAAAAAGACCAGGAACATTTAGTAATAAAGACATTATGCTGTGTCAGAAGTTTAGCTTGGATCATACAGTGTATAAGCACTTGTGTGTGTGTGATATCAGCTGACGTTAAGTATTTGTTTGAAACGAGTGTGAATCAGAACACGTCTTTTAAGTGTTGAGAGACAGAGCCTCCGGTGGTACAGAGAGGAGATTCGGCTGGTGTCCCTGCACATGTTTATCACCAACCAAAGGAAAGTTTGTCAATTTGTGTGTCTCCCTGATGAATGGACCTACTAATTAATGGTGTGTGAGAAGCTTGCATGAAAACAATGTTAAATATGGGTGAATTTTGACACCAGTAAGGATCAAAACAGGATTCTGGCTTAATCATGATGCACATCACACAATGTTCCCTTGTTAAAGTGATTTTGATTGGTTGAGTTTGGACCGCTAATGCCTTGGGCTGTTTCCAATACCATAGATTAGATTTTTTTCTGTACACCATTTTACAGTTTTGGCTCATGCTTTTGAGTGATTGAGAGAGGCTGAAGCAATGAGATTACTTTTCCATAGCTCCTGAACATAAGAGCACTCCTCATCTGTGCCAGATATCTAAATAAGGCCATAGCTGTCCGGTAATAAATCTCCATACGGCGTTCTGAGTGAAAGTTTGTGAACTCACTAGTACAGACACGTTGAGTGTATTGGGTGTAGAAAGATCTAGAGTTGTTTATGGTGTAAACCCACAGGTTGAATCTTTTGTGTCGTGCCGTTAACGGCTGCACTCACCCAGTGGGGCGGAACGAAGACAAGTCCTGATCAAGAGGCTTCCAAACAAATCTTTGTGTGAGTGTGTGTTATGATGCCCAATACACATTAGTGTTTGTGTTTGTTCTCCTAGTGAGATCATGTGTGTATTTGCGTGCCAAAATGTGATTTGAGTACATGATTAGTAAGGCCATGGTGTGCATGCATACAGCTGAGCGGTTCCCATAACTCTCTAGGCTGACGTGGACTACTGATTATAAGAGCAGTATGAGACTGAAGTATTTGCCGGTTGTGTGTTAGCAACTTTAAACTACCAGAAACTAGTTTTTTTTTTTTCACAGAATGCCATTTTGGTGAATTATGTCATGTGTTTGACGATAATTATTTGTGTTTTCTGCTCCTATTGTGGGATTCTAAGGCAGGTTTATTTTTCAGTTTGACAGCTCTCTGGTGGCAGATTGGTATTAAAACCCATACTAATTGCAAAATACTTACTATTTCTTCAGTATGTGATTTGTATGTTCATAGTTTACAATACACATTTTCTGTACCCATTGAATACTGGAATGATTTACTACAATTGCTAAAATGAGCAGTATAAAAAAGTCACAATGCAAAGGATATAGTATCTCAAAGTGCAATGGGAACAACTTAACCTTCTATTCCAGAGTAATGAAATATCAAAAGTAATATATCCTGATTGTTAAGGTCTCTTTCTTGGATCATTATTTGCCTGGATTTTGCCACAAGTTATTTATTTTAATTTAAATAATTAAAGATTAACTTAAAGTTGGATTCAAAAGTTGTGTATTCGTTTATGTTCCCAGATGATAGCTGGATACCACTTGTTGAATTAATCTAGACCACAATCTAGCATACTACTGTTTGAAACGCTATATATTTGTGATTCATCACTGACCACTTGAGTATTAGCTTTTTATCTTCAGCAAGGGTCAAATTTGGAGTTTGATATATCAGAATATAAATTGCTTAATTCCAGTTTTCAGTTGAAGCATGCGGTTTAAAAATATAGACAAAGCACTATAGAGGTTTTAATGTTTCATCATCATTATATAAAAGTCATTATTGGTATATGCATCGTTTGTTTCAGCAAATGAAGCTTATATTTATGTGTGTGTGTGTGTGTATGTGTGCGTGTACAATCCTGAGGACTGCACCTGTCTCTGCTCTGGCTGGAGTGTTTGCGGTTATCTTTTTTAGAGAGCTGTATCACACTTGAGCAATCGAGACTTCACTCAAAGGAAGCTCAGAGCCAGCCGCCCTACGCAATGTGTGCCTCTCCATTCTCTTCTTTGGCAACAGCAGCTGTATTTTTACGTTTAGAAAGGAAGTTTGCAAAGAAGTTACACAAACCATGTTCTGTGTAAAGATGAGCATTAAATGGTTTGTATATAGGATAAAGTCCTAAATTAGATCCACCATCCCCCAGCTTCGTGCCTTCACTGGTGTGTGTGTGTGGGTGAGGGCTCTTTTTGTGATATTGTGCATGAATGAATTTAAAGGGCAGGCTAGACAGCCCATTGATATGGTCTTAAAACACGAGAAGCATGGAGATCTCTTTTTTTTCTCTTTTTCTAACAGTAAAAACAGCTCTTTATAATGGTGTAGCACAAAATGAACTTTATGCTACACCTGGCAAAGGTTTGTATGTACTGTACATGTAAATATTTTTTTTTAATGTCCCAGTTGGAAGTAATATTTTATATCAAACACAAAATTAGCCTGTTGTTGAAAGATCGTGATTTTTCTTCCTCTTGTTTTAGTTTTGTTGGGTTCATTTCATTAAAAAAATAAGAGCAAAAAAAGCTGTCACATGGAGCTCTGGCAAAAACAACAAAACGTAAAAAACCCTTGATAAACTTCTGATTACATTTCACCCTGACGTAAAAGACATGCACATCAATTGGATTTACAATCTCACACAATTTCATTTAAACCAGGTACTGTTGCAATTCCCACAGTTGCAAGCCAAAAAGTAACCACAATTTTATTCTCAGTTGGCTTTGAAGAGTGTAAGCAACCTTATTATTTTAGATAAGAGTCAAAAGACTGTATCAGCATACTCATGAATCAAGAAACAATATGATGCTGTGATGATCAAAACTTATTGTTGTTTCATGTCTGACAGTCTCATGTGTGTCTCCCACAGACCCCCAGCGCCTGGGCCGATGAATGCGGAGAGAAGAAGAGGGGCTGTCACAAGCGCTCAGCCTCCTGCGGCAGCACTGACCAGCTAAAAGAGGTCAGGATGCGTTTAGGGCCTGATCTCCTTTCCTCCCCCGCGCTTTGTTCCATTCAGCAGAAGCAGGGCCATGGCTGGACCCCCTCGTTGTTTTTCTCTCCCCTGTGTGAGATTGTGGATGAGGAGACGGGGCAGCAACAGGCTGTTGGGGATAGTGGGGAGGGGAAGATGGAGGCCGTGTCATTATCATATTATTGGCAGGCTCTAGTGAACCAGAAGCAGCCTGGTGTCACCTCACATTACACCCTCCCCTCCTCCTGTTTGTGTGTGCACCCTTCCTTCCCCTGTCACATCCACCAGTGGCTTCATACGCTGTTCTCTCTATTCAGGTCTTCTTCCTCTCTTCCACCACCTCATGGGTCTTCTCCCTTTGTATATCTCTTCTGTGCCTGGGTTTCACAGGTGTCTGTACGTACATTATCTTCTGCCACTTGTTATCTCAACTGCTATCTATCACCGATCAGTCGCCTCTATACTCTAGTGTGTACTAGTGTTCTACTTCATAGTTAATCATTCTCTAAACAGTGATCAGGTCATATGTGAAGCACTCACCGCACACTGTAGGCACATCTGATGGAACCTGGAGAGCAGCCTACCAAGAAAACATTTATAGATATCATAGGAGAGTTGGCCTGGCATAACATGTTTTGTCTAAATTCTAAGGTAGTAGACAGATGGGTACCCCAGAATGCACTGAAAGAAATTTTTTTTTTTTTTTTATCTATTCATTACTGAATGGTATTCCAATAAAATAGATCTATAAGTTCAAACATCTTGTAAGAATTAACAGATTCTACTAGGAGCCATTCAGAGCTGGATGAGAGGATGGATTAATAGATAGGTGGATTGATGGATGGAAAGGTAGACAAATTGATGAATAGGTAGCTGGGTGGATGGACTGATGGATTGATGGATGGATGGATGGATGACTGAATGAATAGGTAGGTGGATGGATTGATAGGTAGGTGGATAGATTGATGGATTCACGGATGGATAGATGCATGGATGGATGGATGGATGGATGGATGGATGGATAGGTAAACTAATGGATGAATAGGTAGGTGGATAGATGAATAGATGAATAGGTGCATGGATGGATGGATGGATGGATAGGTAGACGAATGATAAATGGGTAGGTGGATGGATGGATAGCTAGATGGATGGATAGATGAATGGGTGGGTGGATGGATGCATGGATGGATAGTTAGGTGGATTGATGATAGCTAGATGGGTGGAGGAAGGATAAGTAGGTAGGCAGATGAATGGAGGGATAGGTAGACGAATGATGAATAGGTAGGTGGATGGATGCATGGATGGATAGATGATAGCTAGATGGGTGGATGGAAGGATAAGTAGGTAGATGAATGGATGGATAGAAAGGTTATGGATAGACGGAGCTATGGATGAATGGATTAAAGAAACCTAATGAGAGGAATTGGAAGCTTGTTAAAGCTAGTTTCTAACTAGTAATTACAGATCTTAAAAAGACGTGAGTGGTACAAAGAAGCAAGGATCTTGTAATTACAGTAATGAGCAGTGATATTTGCTGCCTATGCAGATCATTTCAGATTAATCAAATTTGAGGTTCAGTTTTAGCTAGGATGTTCGCTTAGAAGGTATCTGCCTCAGTAGTGCAGTGAAGACCTCTTCTAGTTTTGGAACAGAGATGTTGTGTCTGGTACAAACACAATATAATGTACTGTTCCTTCTCAAACGAGCATCAAACAGTCACACACAGACAAAGATTATTTTAACATATAAGGGTTTCGCTCATAGATTCTATTCACGGACTTGAGGCTGGGTTAAACTCTACATCTGATCTCATCTGTACATGTATTGCCTTCCTTTTTCCTAGGCTGGGGTAAGGAGAGAGTGAGCGGGAGGGTGTATCTGTTTTCTGTTTAATAAAGGAAATGGTGTTTTTGAAAGCATGTGTTTTGGGGTGGAGAGAAGGTTTGGGTGTTTATTTGTGTACATTATGGATTACAGGAATGCAGTGCCATGAGACACACAATAATCCCATCTGACCTTAGGCTCTGACTCACCCAATGCTTGAGGTTAAGACGTAAAATACAGTCAGTATTGCAAAATAAACAATGAACGTAGTTTAATTTTATGATGTCTATTATCCAAGCAAGATAGATTTGAATGTTCACTTGAAGTGAGGAATATTGTATTTCCTGACAATCTCTCTCTCGCTCTCTCTCTCTATCCATGTTTCAGATTGTGAAGCTGAGGCAGCAGCTCCAGCGCAGTAAACACAGCAGCCGTCACCATCGTGACAAGGAGCGCAAATCTCCCTTCAATGGCAACCACGCTGCTTTCAGCCAGTCACAGGTTGGTTCTTTCTCATCTGCTCTGAACCCTGCAGACCCGGTGGAGAAGGTTACCTGGGGTGGTGTGGTGATGGTCACAAACAGGAACTCTCTCTCTCCTTCTCTCTCTCCTTCTCTCTCTCATATAATGAGCTTTTACCTCTATAGCAGTGACCCAGCAACCATAAGCCGATAGTCTACCAGTTTCTTTGTTTTTTGCCAAATTTAATAGTATATACTGCATATATACTACCTTTTAAAAGTTTGGGGTCAGTAAGATTTTTTAAATGTTTTTGAAAGAAGTCTCTTATGCTCACCATGGCTGCATTTATTTGTTCAGAATTATGGTTAAACAGTAATATTGTGAAACATTATAAAAAAAAATAAAAAAAAACTTTATTATTTTAATACGTTCTTGAATGTAATTTATTCCTTAATGTAATGTAATTTACGACAAAGTTAAATTTTCAGCATCATTACTCCAGTCTTCAGTGTCATGTGATCCTTCAGAAATTATTCTAATATGCTGATTTACTGCTCAAGACATTTTGTATTATTAATGGCACATTAAATGATACACAAAACAGAGAGAAAGACTGTTTGTTAAGATAAACGTAACATTTAAATAAACGAGTGCACTTAATGCCATATAAGCAGAAGAAGGAACCAAACAGCACAACACAGCGTCAAAAAAATGAAGTTGGCTCCTGTGTCCCCATTATAACACCTCCCATTAC
Organism: Carassius auratus; assembly: GCF_003368295.1. NCBI lineage: Eukaryota > Metazoa > Chordata > Actinopteri > Cypriniformes > Cyprinidae > Carassius > Carassius auratus. The sequence goes on from NC_039276.1 coordinate 24,843,922, forward strand.
TTTAAGCTAATGAATTTCTGCATAGTTTCTGCCTCGTTCTCTCTCTCACTCATTCTGAAAGCATGTAAGTGTGCATACCACTGAGTAAAAGCGCGTGTGTGTGTGCTTGTGCATGTCTTATTGGCAAGGCCAGGTGCAGGCTTGCAGGCTGTTTCAGCGTGAAAGACCTCTCTTCACGAAGAAAGAAACAGTGACTAAATTACTGAGGCCTGTTGCCTGGCCGTGTCTCCCTCCCTCCCTCTCTCTCTGCCTTTTCTCTCTCTCGCTCTGTTTTGTGTTTGCCCATGAATTAGTCCAGCATGTGGTGAATGTGCCACACGCCTGGTCTTTACTGTACTATAGCTGTCAGCCAGTCAATTAAAGGCCACACTCTGTCCGGCTCGCTGGATGTGTGTTTTGGGACTCATTGTGCGGCTGGGGTTTTTTTTGTGTGTGTGTGTGTGTGTGCATGTGGCAGCCTCAAGAACCATCTGTCGTCTCACTGTATTCATCTTTTGTATTTAATCCTCTGAACTGTACTCAGACTCTGCCCTTCTGCTGCACAAAACACCAGACTATTCACAGCTCGGCCTGAACTGGACAAGAATACTGATTTGACCAGCGTAGTACACCTACAGATTCCCCACTCAGAGTCTGTGTTCAGAACGGAATACTAGCTTACTATTAACTGAATGTGCAGTATTCTGATATATGTATATCATGGTATACATTTTTTTTATATTATATAATTAAACCGGTACACTTATACTAAGTTAAATTTTGAAATGGTAGTGTATTGAGTCATTGTCACATGACCCAGTTACGTTTCCATGTATAATTAGTGGCATCCAGTTATTACAATTTAACCCTCTGGGTTCTTCATTTATGAGTCACACTCAGGACCTTCGGGTCAAAAATGACCCAGAGGCCGGGATTCAGGTATACTTTTTTTCAGTAAATCAATCAAATGTATTTTTGTTTCAATAATATTTTTTCTTTTTTTGTGTTTGAGAGAATTTTATGATAATAATAATGAATAATGAATTTTTATGCAATAATTATTGATCCATTTTTTCCCATTGAATAATAGAAAATTATTATATATATGTATTTTTATTTTTATTTTTATTAATGCTGTATTTTATTTTAAAGTACAGCCAAGGCCTATAGAAACAATTTTTGAAATTAGATTGGTGCCATCTGGTGGACAAATTAAGCATTTTTATCATGCAATAGCACATTTTTACCACTAGAGAGAATGTACAGCTCTCTGTAGAAAGGCTTGTGAATTCTAGTGATTTTTGCACATATTTGCCTATTTATTTCAGGTTGTGGATTTTAATATATAATCACAGATTCTCAAAGACTATTTTTGTCAAGTTTTTTTTTTTTTGTTTGTTTGGTTGATTTAAATGGTAATTTCAAGTGCCAGTTTTACTTTATAATACAGTCAAACCTGAACATTGCACTAGAAAGAGAACAAATGGAAAGCATTTTGTTACCCATTGTTTTAATTCTAACTTAATAAAAAAAATTACATTATTTAAATCATAACATATTTTTATTTACCTTTTATTATAAACATTTCCATTAAAATTATTTTTTGCAATTCAATGAACAGTAACTCTTCAAAATTGCCAACAGCAATTATGAACAAAAAACAAAATAACAGCAAACGTATAATCATTTTCAAACAGTACATGTAAATGGAAAATAGAAAAATAAAAAAAGTGTCACGCTGGGCCTGGGTCGCTCGAATAGGCCTGGAGGTTACTAGGGAAGAATTCCATCCTTTGACCTTACTCTGTTTGTGCGTGTGTGCGTGCGTGCGTGCACACGTGCTTGTGTGTGTGTGTTTGTGTGTGTGTGTGTGTGTTCAAGAGAGAGACATGGTGTGTGACTTTTGCATTTTGGATCCAATGTCTCCCCTTTATTTGATTCATTGATTTTATTTCACATATTCTCACATATCTCTGTTACAGTTTCACCAGTCTCATATTTCCCTATGTGTGTGTGTGTGTGTGTGTGTGAGTGAGTGTGTCTATTTTGCAACCTTGATGGCTTACAGCCTCATGCTTTTATTGCTGTGCACTTTATTTCTTACATTGATGAATAATTTCTTTTATTTCACACATTTCACAAAATTAGCTTTTGCAATGATACTTTCATTTGTGTGTGTTTTTGTGTGTATAAGTGTGTGTGTGTGTGTGTGTGTGTGAATTTTTTTGTCTGTTTTGCACTCTTGATGTTTTAGAGATTCACCCCTTCACTGTTGTATGCTTTTTTTCTGCATCGTGGCTGATTTGTAGATTGTACACACAAAAAAACTCAGTATTTTCATATTTTTGCAAATTTCCCATTCATTTCCTATGTCGGGTCATTTTTGACCCGAAGACCCTGAGTGTGACTATTTTTTTTACGACCACTTAGACTTTTAAAATCCTGTCCCCAATTTTTTGGGGTGTTCATATACCAAGTACCAAAAAAGTCACCAAGTTTCGGACCATTCCGATGAAGCTACGATTTGTAACATTTTTTTAAAAAAAAATTTCGGGTCATAAATGACCGAAGAACCCCAGAGGGTTTAATTCTAATAAATTATTGTAATTGTAATTAAATTTTGTGAACAGTGTCTTAAGTTTTGGCTGTTCAGGTCAAATAAGGAGTCAGAACAAGGTTGTTTACGTTGCATTGTGGGATAGCCTTTTCTGTGACATCACTGATCACAAGAAATGTTAATTGATTTCATGTATATTCTGTTTGTTTTCAGAAATCTAGCACTTGTCAACTGTTAATGCTTTGAGCAAACACAAATATACTGCAGAGATTGAAAAGGTTAGTTTACTGTTAGGTACAACCATACTCCAACTGTAGTTTTGCTGAAGGAGAATGATTTTTGGTTTGCTTGAGACAAGCTGTAAGACTATTCATGGTTTCAGCCTCTCAAGACCAAAATGTTTCTCTCCCCTCGTGCCTCTCTTGCTTTCTTCAACCAGAGATTCACAGCATAGCCTCAGTGTGAGAAAACATATGGAAGTGCTAACCTGCTATTCCAGGAACCCAGACTACCATGTGATCATTTAGCTCTACACAAACACACACACACACATCTGTAAGTCCCGTCCCCTCCAGCAGATGATGAGTATGAGGGGGTGATTGAACGGTGTATCATTGGTCAATGCCATTTCGTTCTGCCATCAGATTCCTGTAGTTCTCTTCATAGCAGTCGAAGTGGAGCTGGATTTGTCTTTTATAGGTTTATTTATTCAGGGAGTTTCTCTGCTGTGTATTAGCCGTAATTTGAAGCAGCTGAGGTTGAGTTTAGAGCCGGAGAGATGCCCATGCCCGGTAATTATAACAAGCATGGACGTAAGGTGAGAGGGCATGTTTCTGCACCTCAGGCTGAGTGGACGTGATGTTTCTCAGCTGAAACATCACGGTCAGGTGTCACCCAGTGTATGATGTAGGCTGTAAACTCTTCCCCTTTCATCAAATTGTTGACCAAGTTCAACCCCAAAATTTTATTGTAAACTTCAATTTCTCTCTGTCTTCTACTTTCTTTGTTTTTGGACTCCGATGTAAAAGCAGTTTCCTAAAGAACACACACACTGTGACCTCTGTCGAGGGGGAGGAATGTGTGTGTGTGTGTGTTGTCTCACGGCTGAGTCGGGTATACGTGGGGGTGTTCCTCCCATTATGTGCATGGAAAGCAGAAGATGAAGTGGCAAAGATGAAGTGGCAGTCATGAAAATTGCATTCTTTCCAGAATTAAAAGCCCTGAAGAGGGGGAATAAGAATAGAGGAGGAATGAAAGTTGCATTTGAAAACCTTTATGAGAGATCTGGCCATAAGGTCATTAGCTCCAAGTGAAGAAAAGAAGAAGAACATCCGAGGAGACACAGAAACACGGGTGAACAGCTGTGGAGATGTGCGCATCTTCTTCAGGCTTGGGAACTGCTCTGTAACAGATTGCAGAATCAACATACTCGATCATAGACTTTAGAGTAGACACCATATTTGTTACAATTGAATACAAGGTGGTAGTACTAATTGTTTAACCTGTTGTACTGTTGTGTACCTGTGAGTCAGTAGTTCAGCTAAAATAATAATTGAAATGTGTCTTTCCACAAGTTCCAGTGAACAAAACGTCATGAGTTATTATGTCCCAAATGATGCACTTGTACTGCTCTTTTTGCTCTTCGTCTAGTGTCTGATAGCCCTCCTTCCAATACGTCAGGAAATGCACGATGCTTCCAACGTTCCACACTTTGTTCTAGTTTCTTTGTTTTAATTCCGTTATCCATGTAAGTACACTTATTGTTTTTTTTTTTTTCAGTGTAAAAACATTAAGTAATTACACTATTTATACCACAAATTAGCATAGAATAGTGCATGAATACGAAATTGAGATGCACCTATGATTTCTGAATTAGACAACCTATTCTTCTGTCCCAATGGCCTATACTTTTGTTCCTCATGCTTCGTTCCATTCATATCAAATTAATCATATGCAAATTAAATATGGGGTCCACTGTGACTAAGGTCCATAACAATAACACCCATCATATTAGTCCTCTGTTACTCTCTAGATGTATTAGCATTAGGTTAGATCTAGCATTTCCAATCAATGGGCCTCATGAAACATCAGCAAAACGAATGGCTGTTTAACTCATTCATAAATCCGCTCTTGTGTAAATTGTTGCATTGAACTTCATCTCTGCAAATCACCAGTGGACAAAAATAGCAAGGGATGTGAAAATTAAGCATGACCTTGGACCTACATTTATGAAATATTGAGCAGACTCTACTTCCTTCCCTCAAAGACTCATTTTGGCATTCTGACTAATTCATGACAGTAACTTCCATGAAGTTAATCCTCAGTTTGTACTCCGTAGCCATGCTAGGTGTATTAGCAGTATGGTGTACTGTTGTGTACAAGGCTGTTGATCATATTGTTAATGAAACTGTGAAAATATATTTTCACACGAGTGTCCAGTAGACAAACAACTCTGGTGTATTGGCAATCAAGTGGTGGCTTAACAATAAAAACAATGCTGGAAGTTTCATAGCTCGAAGCTAACTCCTCAAGTTTTTGTCTTCAACACATAAAAAATTTCCCCAGTCATTATATTACAGTTTTTCTCTACACACAACCCTTTTTTAAGTATTTTGTCCTTAAATTCCATTAAATACATGTATTTATAATCATTGTTAAGTGTGTTTGGAATAAATGTCAAGCCAAGGTTTAACAATATTAAGAGACTGAATGTAGTGTATCATCATCAGTACATACACGACTGGTCAAAAGTTTGGGATCAGAACCATTTTTAATGTTTTTTACAGGAGTTTCTTATGCTTATCAATTCTGCCTTTATTTGATCAAAAATACAAGAAAAAAATAATATTGTGAAATATCATTATGTTGTAAAATAATGTTTTTCTTTTTTAATATACGTTCAAATCTAACTTATTCCTTTGATCAAAGCTGAATTTTCAGCATCATTACTGCAGGCTTCAGTGTCACGATTCTTCGGAAATTCTTCAGATTTTTTTATCAGTGCTGGAAACTGTTGTGCTGCTTCATATTTTTATTGGAGCCTGTGATACTTTTTTTTTTTAAGTGTCAATTATTTAAAGAGCATTTATTTAAAATAGAAATCTTTTCTAACAATATACTTTCTTTTTCTTTAATTTCTTTATTATTTTTTGAAAGAAATTACAACTTTTATTCAGCAAGGATGTGTTGAATTTATGAAGCGATAGCAAAGATTTATATTGTTAGCAAAAATTTATATTTTGAATAAATGCTGTTCTTTTTAGCTTTTTATTCATCAAAGAATCCTGAAAAAAGTATAGCAGTGTCCAAAAAATATATTTCAAAAAATGAGAATAAAATTACATATTTTTTAAATATTCACACTATTTTCGGTGCTTAACACTTTAATTTGATTAGCTAACCTCTAAAGAAAAAGATTTGAAAATGCATTTCATGTCCACTTTAAAAAAGCTTGATACATTAAATATATATACTCCGATCAAAAGTAATAATATTTGTTAAAGGTCACGTTTTTCATATTTTTTTTTTAAGCTTCGATTATGTTTAGAGTGTGGAATATAACGTGTTCATGTTTTGCGTGTAAAAAAAACTGTATTTTCCACACAATTCACCTATGTTTATACCGCTGTTTTCACTGTCATAAAAACGGGCTGATGACTTCCTTGTTCTATAAATTCCCTCTTTCAAAAATACGTAACGACTTCTGATTGTGCCAGTGGTTCCGGTGTTGTGATTCGACACCAGCTTAGCGCACGCTGCCCTCCTGGAAACGCGATTGGGCTAGTTTTGGAGTAGTTTTGAGAAGCAAGTGGGCAGGACTTGTTTTGAAGCCTGGCAATCCTGATCTCAACGCACGCGCTGGAGATGTACTTCTAATCACTGGAGCGTTTTTACTGACGAGATGCGCAGGAAAATCGCATTCGATTTTTTTCACAGCCCTACCATCTAGTTAACAAAGCTAAACAGCGTTGCCCTTTGTGTAATAAGTTACAGAAACTGTTAAACGCACCAACTTAAATTATAAAATTATAAAACTTATAATTTATAATTAATATAACTTGTGGTCCATAAACAATGCCTTCTCCAGACATAGAGGGAACTGCTCCATCTTTCAAGAATAATCTTTGTGCGATTCCGGCATTAAACTGATTGAGATTGAGGAAGCTATCCCCAGCAATATGTGCTGCACATAGTTTTACATGTGGATTATAATTATGATCTCTAAGTACAGCGTCCCTGGGAAGCACAGACAAAGGTGATTGGACTCTTCAAACGCAACTCTTCTAGTTACGTCATTACTGCAGGAAGCAGGGATGTAGTCCAAACTGGTCGTTCGATGTAGGTGAATTCTGTTAAATAAAATATCTCGCTTGACATTGAACTTTGAGCTTTAGAGTTTTACAGATATTTTTTATACTCTAACAACAACATTACACACTAACTAAAGTTTGAAACATGGGATCACGAAGAACGGGACCTTTAAGTTAGTCCTCTGGGTATATTCTCTAGTCATGCTAGATGCATTAGCATGGCCTAAAGTGAGCTGTTGCAGCTGTACTGTATGCATAACAGTGTGCAGTCAGGTTAGTAGTCCTGTCAGGGGCTATATTGGCAGACCCAGATCTCCATGACATTCAGAGTTTGAGCATTCATGTGTGATGGATTGCAGGGTAAAGGCCAATGATAAACGATCCTAACACACATACACACACCTCCCGCTTTGTTCTCTATCTCCTCTGCTTTTTCTGTCTGTCATGTGCTGTGCTCAATGATTAATAATTAACAGTTTTTGGCTGCTTTCTGGGCTTGACTTTTGTATTTGTGCCTAAAGGATTGAGCACATCTTTTCATCCATTCTTGCCATTGTCTGTGTGGAGTCCAAAACGCCTGCTAGTGTCAGAAATGAGGAGTGCAGAGGCCCTCTGTGTGCCGTCACTGGAGCATTTAGAGGAAATGATGAAGCATGCTACTCTGTTTAGCTTTAGTTTGATCACATTCCATAGTCTCACATTTGGAAATGAACTGGACTCCATTAAACCAATATTTCAGGTTAAATACAAGTCTGTCTCAGTCAACAAAATCTGAGGCATCAAATGACAGAAAATAAAAGTCTTGTACCTCAGTTTGTTAAAAAAGAAAAAACCTGCATGTAAGAGAAGTAGTCTCAGGGGCAAATGCGTAATTCCCACATAGACTGCACTAGTATGAGCATATGTTTTTGTTTTGAACGGTTTCATTTAGATTTTCTTTTGGCACGTTATGTGTAAAACCTACTTTTGCAAACGAACACAAATGTTTCCGATGCTTTTTCTTAAAGAGTCTCCTTTTTTTTACTGTGATTTTTTTTTTTTAATATGTTGTTTTTGTGGTGGTTGATGAATTGAGTTTTTTCATCACTTGTGACTTGTATCTTTCTAACCTTCTTTTGAAACAGTAGAAGCTTCTCAGGTTTTGTTTGATCTGAGTTTTTTTTTTTTTGAGTGGTTCTGAACTTTTAAATTTTTTGTATTGTGAGTCCAGGGAGACAGAAGAGATGCGTTGTGAGTCATTTGAACTTGCGTGGGGCTTTGGAGGGGGTCGTGCCTTTATGTCTCTGCACAAACCTTTAGTTAAGCACCAGTCAACAACTTCAACCCCATGAATCTCTTGTTTTTATACAGACCAGAGTGGTCATAGAAAGGCTGACGTGAAAGTGCCCAGTATAGCTATCAAGGCCTGGAGACCTTTCAAAGGGATTCTTCTGTCGAACCTCTTGTTTTAAAGGCGGACTGTGGTAACCAATACAGGCCTCCATACCAGTGAAGAAAGGCCCTTTACGTGCAGTCGGGAAGACTTTAACTAACTGTTTTACAGAGGCTTCAGTGCGTGTTCATGGAGTTTTTTTTTATTTTATTTTTTTAACCATTCTTGTAATTTTGTTGCAACTAAAAGCAACAGAGCAAATTAAGTTGTTTATATATAACTTCAGTTTTATTTCAGTCCACATTCAGCCCTCAACTGTAGTTGAATTCTAAGGCGGCATCCAGACTGAAATGAAGTCTCACTAATTTGGAATGTGCTACGTAGAAACTACAGCTACATTGCTGCTCACATGAAGTTCACGAACAGTGCCGCTCCTGGCTGAATCCAGTAGAGTTTGGCATTAGCACATGTTGCAAAGCTAACGTTGCAATACTTGAATACAGTGCAACAGTTCGATTCTGTAGGCAGGGATGGAAATTAACTTTTTTCGACAGTGGCCGGTGGATTTCAAAATCTTACAGCCACTCAATGTTTTTACCAGCCACTTTCTTGTTTTTAACCGCCAATGTGTAACTGCATGTGAAAATTAATACTTCAAGATCTACAATACTTAAGCAGTTTATTTAATCTCAAGTCTCAATGAAATACTGACATTTTCTCTTTCAGTGCTGCTCAATCTAGGCAGCTTACTAGGTTTTGAAACAGCCGTTTTTTGTGGTTGAGGGAACACGTGGGGAAAAGTCCCCTGTAATCACTGAAAGAAATCTCTGCTTGCAAACTTTTACGCCATCGATGAACGAGCGTTTTTAATACATCATTTTTACACGTCTCATCACACCAGAGCTGTCAAACATGTGTAGCTATGTTGTTTCTACAAACAAAAATGAACAGCGTAACAACTTACTAGCCACAGAGCTAACTTCTGAAAAAGTACTTAAAGACTGGAAATAAAATGCATCCCCCGGAGAGCAGTTATTAGACACGTGACCGATAATACTGTTTGTTAGTTTGCAAACAAAAAGATAAACAAAAACTGTCCATATTATCTAAAATGTTGCAGAATTCTGGAGTAGAATGAACTCACCAGGGTTTGACAAAGAAGTGACAGTATGCGGAAATTTTTGCGCAATAACAAACTCTTCACGCGATCTTGTATATCATGAGCCTGTGTTATAAAACATACTGTAAATAACCAACAAATATATCACTCCGCCAGCGGCACTAATTTCAGCTGCAAACATTGTAAGGTTACTGGGAACAACGCCGCCGTTTCAAGCTCGGTTTACACTGCCTTTCTCCATGGAGCTGCTTCGGATTATATATCACTTTATTGTGTGATGTACACACACCAGGGATGGAAATTAACTTTTTTGGTAGGTGAAGCAAGTTTACCCACCACAACACAAAATCACCCGCATTTGGCTGGTGGCGGGTGCTAATTTCCATCCCTGTCTGTAGGTAAAAATCCCATTCATTTTCTCCATAGGGGAATTGATTATTGACTTAATAACTTACAAACCTTTGAAGACCAGACTTAGGGTGAGCTCAGAAGTTGTAAATCAATGGTATATGCTTTTGTTGAATCCATCATCCTACTTCATTTCAACTTATTTTTTAAATCATCATGTGTAACAATGGAATTTCTGGTGGGAAACTACATTACCCTTGATTCTGCAAAGAAATCACCACCAATCCATGACATGCACATTTTGTTCTCCAATCATTTAACCTGCTTAAACTCTATCCCTTTCCAACAGCTGACTGCAAGCTTTCATTTAGCTTTATCCAGTCAACAATCGATTGATATGAATTAGTCCATTTCTTTAACATGTACGTTGGTGGGGAATAGCACTTCTGTACACTGCAACTTTAAACACATTTTTCGCACTCATCACATCTCTGGCTGACGGATTATTCTCTTGCGGTTACTGCACCTTAATTTGAGCCTCTTATTTAAGAGGCAAATGTGTGTGGTCAAGAAGTTAGCATGGGTTTGCTAGCAGTCCAGTGTAGCCTCTATAGACATCACCAAACTGCTGAGCCAGGTTTCTTCTGTCTGAAGACGACACCAATCAGATCAGTGGTGCTGACCCAGGGGTCCGAGAGCGCTGTGTCGTTCTTTATTGTGGTCAGGTCATACATTATTTCTGTTAGTGTCACAGCACGCCACTGGAAATCTGATACGTAAACAAATATTTGCCTCCTAGCGACCGCTTGCCAGGGAGTAGCTAGGAAATAGCTGAAATCACTTAACCGGTGACCTCGAGGGTCAGGGTTTTTCTCAGCTGTTTTCCATTCTGATGAGCAGATAAATAACTAAACCACTCAGAAGAAACGGGTCCAGAGCACTTTTATGTTGAAACAATATGATCTCCTATTAAATGCACACATGCACGTTGGAGAGAAGAGAGGCATGTAGTGATACTGCATGTGAGTTTTTAAAGCCTGGCTCGCTCTTTTGAGATGTTAATGAAGCAAATCTGGCGTGCTTTGAGCGAGGACCACCGCCGGGCCACACAACTCTCAGCAACGTCCTGCTAATGCCCTCACATTGTTCCCTCTTACCCTGAGAAAGAAGAGGGGGGAGGGCCGAGGGCGAGAGCAGCTTTAAAAAAAGGGGGTTGGATGGAGAAATACACTTGGAGAAAAAAGATCAGAACAAGGGATAGAGAGAGGGCAGACATGATGAAGAGACACGGGAAGGAGGGGGGCCGAGAGAACTAAAATCTAGAACATGAGCCGAGACAGAGCACAGAGGAGAGAGAGAGAGAAACCAGTGGACCAGGAAGAAGACCAGACCCCCTCTCTAACAGAATGACAGGAAGTGGACTTTCAGGAAAGGTGAAGTTTTTGTCCGCTCTCTCACAGATGTCGTCATAAACAGCAGCTGTTAGCATAGATGGCACATGCTGTGGATGTGCATGCTGATTTAACTCTAAGCATTGAGTTTGCATGATCGTGTTGTCTCAGTATGTCGCCTTGTGTAGTCGTGAGTTTTGCATCAAAGACGTGCAAGCGAGGCTCAGAAGTCGACCAGGGAGACAGAGTTACGTAACTCTATGATCTGCAGAGGACACCAACACGCTACATTGCAATGTGCCTGTGCCATGTTGTGATAAAACGTACCTCTGATAGCTTTTAGCATCTTAGGGAAACTGAAGTGTGTGAATATTCAGCTGCTGTGGGACGCTGTTGCTGTAAGTTTTCACACAGGCAGTGTTTCCTTACACTGACATATCTGTTCTCATTTTGAGGTCGTGTCTCTGTGTTATGGACACTGTACCCAAACACACCAACCTCATACACACATTTATCTGCATTGATGGCCTAAAGCTTTTAGTTGATTAATTACTGTTACAAACTTCAGGAAAAACACGCACGTGCCTCTTTTTGCTAAACATAAGCAAAGACTAAATATAAGCAAAGATTAATAGGAGATCAAAAACTTACTTCCTACTGTGTTTTTATTTTTTTTATAATATATGTTGTTTTACAGATAAAATAATAAATAATAACATTTAATTTTTAAGTATAAAAACATATAGTTTAATTTTTTATTAGAAACAAAAAAAAATTTGGTAAATCGATGTAACCAGAAATTAATAGGAGAGCAAAGGTTGTTTATTATTATTATGTGTTTTATTTAAAATTAACATAACAAATAGTATAATATATGATATGATGAGTTGATATTGTATATTATTTTATATAAAAATATGTAATATAAATTAAGTTATATAATGAATAGATTTTTTTATTAGTAACATAAAATGTATGAGGTCAATCATATAAAATAAAATAAAAACTGCGGTTAACAGAAGTGACTTCCTATTTTATATATATATGTTATATATGTGTGTGTGTGTGTGTGTGTGTGTGTGTGTGTGCAAATACAAACTCACACACACTATATTATGACAGAGTTTTCTTTCTTGGGCATACTATCAAACATCCCTTATTTATTTATTTTTTACTCTAAAAATAAGAAACTAAAACTGCCAGTAGGTGGCAGTGAATGTCTTTATGAGTAAGTCATTCATTCATTTGATTCCATCAGAGGGTTAATTCTTTCAGGAATGATGTAGATGGCTCTCTTTATGAAAGGGTTATTGAATCATTGGTTCACCCGATTTGTTCAAAACGCAGATTCATTCTGAAACGAATCACGTCTGTGTTACTCGGAGATGCACAACAGTTCTGCTGTGGAATTAATGGGTAATATTTTCATTGGCAAAATTGGGCAAAAAGTGTTAACTGTGTAAAAATATTTTGATTGCATGATTTTTTTCATAGCTAATTTATTAAATGAACGCATTAAATTGACAACCCTAATATATACTGAGTCAAAGCATATGTATAAACCACTAGGTCAAGGCTCCAACATCACATCCAGTAAATAATCACACTCTTCACTCTCTCCTGTTCCAGGCTCCTATTCCAAAGAGCATCCTGATCTCTATTCCCATCTCAAAGTCCTCCGTCTCTCGTTTCCGGAACAGCGTGGAGGGGCTGAATCAGGAGATCGAGCGCATCATTATCCGAGACACCGGAGACCGAGAGGAGCAGCTTATTGTGAGTGTGTCTGACACGCTGCTGCAAAAACACTCTCCGTTACATAATCTGGTGTCCCCTAAGACACAGTGTGTGTTTATAGACCTGAAGGTTTGTGTTCTGTTGTGTTCCTCTGGCCAGCCTCAGGAGGCTCCAGATGGGCATCGGGCTCCTCCCCCTCTCAGCTCCCGCAGCATTGACACACAGACGCCCCTGGGCACCGCAGCGGGCAGTAACCACAGCAACAGCAGCAGCCGCTCTCAGTCCATCTCACCCACGTTCCTGAACGTGCCAAGTGAGAACTGCAGTGATAGTCCATCTCCCCATGAGGGCGAGACTCTGGCTGACGGTCGGGAGAAAGGTACAGCTCACATATATTCACACCCACATACACTCCCAGGTCTTTTCACATATCCTTAGGCCCACGTAAGAACTGCACACACATTTTCTGCTGTTGCTTTTCATTTTCTTAATTTTTATTTTGTACTTGTGGGGTGGATTTAAACATGGTCAGATTTATTATGTGGTGCTAACAGTGCCACACGTTTCATTATTAACTGAAAGCATAATTAAAATAGTAAATAACTGATTTATCTTCCACCAACCAACCATAATATTTAGCTTTGTATATTATTTTAATAATATATTTGCATTATATTTTATTTATAGGTTTAGATTTAATAATAATATATTTTTTAGCAATTTTTCACATTTTCTAAGAGAGGTTTTTTACTTGCTAAGAGCATGTGCTGTTTGATTGTCATCTGTACATCTCCATTTTTTTGTGAAGATTGTTATAATTTTGTGCACTGAAAGGTAATATATATTAATTATATTTGAGTCCAACATGAACACTGCATTAAGATGCTGTCAATTAGAAAATAACTCTGCTTTTAAAAATGCAATATTGATAGACATTTTCAAGCTGATTTGTTATGCTTTATGTGGCCCTAGAAATTGAAAATCTGGTGCTTTCTTATTTTATTATTATTTACAGTATATCCAATTATTTTACAATTATTTTAATTAAAATTTTACAAATATAATAAAGTAGCTTTTCTTATATTTTCATTTTAACTTGTTAAAATGAAAATGATGTGTTATGTTTTATTATTATTTGTTTACATTTGTATTTGTATTTTTATTTATTTATGGTTTTAGTCATTTTAGAACTTTTACTTATGATATTTGAGTTAGTTGCCAAGGCAACATTTCTCATTTAACTTTAATGTTTTATTTTTCAGCTAATATTTATATATATATTTATTTTTTTATTTTTTATTCAACTTTCAGTAAACAAAAACATAATTTTAGTAAGCAATAGCAACACTGATCTAGTGGACTGTAATTTTATAGGGCTTCCTTAAGACTGTTCAACTCTCTGCATCTCCAGAAATAATCCAGCCTGAGCTTTACTGTCATTCTACTCATTTTTTGTACCATGTTCAAATCAAGTAGTGTCTGATTGTCATTTTATGCAGATCACATATGTGCTTCTGTAGACTTGGCCAACGAGAACTTTTCCTGTGGCTCAGTGATGGTCGTTGTAGATAGATAAAGATGGACTTAATGGCGACTTAAAGGACTAATTCACCCAAAAATGAAACTGAGTTAGCTTTATTACCCTTTCCACTCATTTTTTATACCATGTTCACAGATCTAGCCCCCAACTCACCGCTACCCAAATACGCCTCCTCCCCAAAGCCAAACAACAGCTACATGTTCAAACGTGAGCCACCCGAGGGATGTGAGCGAGTCAAGGTCTTCACAGAGGAAACACAGTGAGTGCTGCAGTGTGTCCTGATTCGCTGCTCCATCTGCTCTCTATTGTTTTACACACTGAGCCTTAAAACCTAGAACTTCAAAGCTGAGTCAGAGCTTCTCACCGTCTTATCGCTCTCCTCCTCCTCCTCTTTTTCATCTCCTCAGCGCCAGGCCTCCACGGGAGATCCCACAGTTCCTGTGCCCAGATAGGAACAAGGTCAATTTCATCCCCAAGAGCGGCTCCGCTTTCTGCCTGGTCAGCATTCCCAAACCACTGATGCCCACACAGGAGCTCAACAACCTGAAGAACCAGAGCGCCGGCCGTCTCACGCCCGAACCCGAGCCGAGAGTCTCGAGAAGAACCTGCATGCTTTCCCAGCAGCCCTCAGGCTCCTCCCCCTCCTCCTGTCTGTCAGAGAGTTAGACACGCCCCTCAACGGGTGTCCTAGCAACTGCGTCCACATACCCTGCACATTTCAGTAATCAAACATGATTAAAAAAAAAATCTCTCCGAGAACAAAGTGGTCATTAATAATCAACGGCTTTCGTTGAGTGAGAGGAAGTGGTTGTCTTTCGCTATGCACATTTTTAGCTTTGTGGAAGGAGGCCATTTTTGGGAGGTTTGTGATAAACGTATTTAGCTTTTTTATTATTCCTCTACCTTTCATAGATACGAGTGAACTTGAGAATATGTGTCTCAGATCATTAAGAAAATGAATCTAAATGAGCCTTCTCAATGATTCAGTACTGAGGAGGCTATCTAGATTTGATTTTGTGAGACACGATGTGTATTTTATAACAGTTTGCAGTGGATCACGTTTGCGAGAAGCGTTTCTATTTTACTAGGATCAGCACATCATTGAATACAAATGATGCCATTTCAGATGAGACCAAGAGACCTGGTAGAATGAATTCTGGGTTGATGAAGGTCTCTGGGACTGAATTGTTTTCAGAGTAGCAGGCCTTCTCCGTTCAGTGCGGACAAAAGCAGCAGGGGAACATGAGGGACCGGTTCTCTGCTTCTTCTCCTCTTCGTTTCTCGCTGGTGGCGAGGAGACCGAAAGATGCTAAAGATGAGAATAGTGAGAGAGATCGCCGCCTAACAGCTACAGGACGAGTGGCCTGTAAACCCCATTCTTTTGTTCGCATGGCTGTGAAATGCATTTCAAATGCATATGGGTCCAAACTCTGAACTTCACCCCAGCAGGGAACAAAGTGATAAAGTGAAAGGAGGGCACGGCAGGATCTGGGTGGACCGACGGGATGTTTTCTCACCTCTCACAATGATGAAGCCGATTTAGCTCGAGGGATGTTTGAAAGGAGGACACGACAAGTACAAAATTGACTTGAGAAAATGTAACGCATAAATGTCCAAGTAGTGAATGATTCGGATATCAGAACATTCTTGTAATGTTTCCTGTGATATCCGATGAAATAGTTTACAAAGTCAGAGCACAATATTGTCATTAGATTGATTTAATGCATACATTCTGGGAAATTTCAATCAAGCGTGTGTGTGTGTGTGTGTGTGTGTCACTAGATTTAAACAATTAAAAACGGCACAGATTTCCTCTCTGTTTCAGTTTCTAAATGACTAGGCTGCTTGAATTCCTGTCATTTTCATCATGGAGCAGACTTCCAAATCTTCCTTATTTGAGCATCTAGACTGATTTCCTGTGCTATAGCTGGTTTAGCATTATTTTGTAATAAAAATAAATAAAAGTAGTGTCTGATGAAAGATTGTGACATTTTATGCAGCTCACACAAGTGCTTCTGTAGGCTTGGCCAAAGAGAACATTTCCTGCGGCTCAGTGACGGTCATCGTAGAATAAAAAAGATGGAATTAAAGCAACATAAAGGAAATGAATAGTTCACCCAAAAATGAAACCGAGTCATTTATTTTTGTCGTTCCAAAATTGTATGATTTTCTTTTCTTCTGTGGAGCATAAAAGCAGATATTTTGAGAAATGTCTCTCTCTCCCTCTCTTTATTTTTTTCCATACAATGAAAGTCAATGGGCACCAAAATAGTTGAGTTCCCAACATTCTTCAATACATACTATTTTGTGTTCCACAGAAGAAAGTCAGGAGCATCTTGAGGGTGAGAAAAAACTGACAGAATGTTCATTTAATGGATAATAATAGTACTAGCTGAACATTGTCAATCACTTCTAGAAGTTTTTTTTTTTCAGCTTCAAGCTCAGAAGTGCTTTGGGCAGATTGTAACACACAGGTCACAGACGGTCCGCTAGGGCTTTGGCTCGTGTTCGCTGCGTTTGTGCTTTGTGTGCAGGGTGGGGTTCCTCAAAGTTGTTTTGTTGGGAGGCTTTTTTAGCAGAGTTCCTGTTTTTTCTTGTTCGCTGGTGTAGGCAAGGTATTGTTTTGAGCTTTAAACAAAATGCAACATGACCCTGGAATATTTTAGCACTTTTATACCAGCATTGTGAACCGGAGCCATTCGGGGCTTCTGTGTTTGAACTGAAATAATCTCCCAGCCTGTGATTACTATCTTAGATCAGTACTCAGGAATGTAAAAGCAGCAATCTCTTCTGGCAACGGCACAGGAATCCAAAGGTTTCTTGCTAAAAACAAATTGATAAACGTTTTATCAAGTGCTTTTGTATATCTCTTTAGGATGTGTATTGAAGTAGAGAACTCTCTCACTGTAGGGCCAATATTAATATACTTTTATATGGGTAGTGGCATACTCTTTCTAAATAGAGTGGAGTATCAGTCAGTCAGATATTTATAATCTATATGTACAACTTCTTAATGCGAGACAGTGATGTATGATGGGATGGTGTGTTGAATGCTGTCTGTCTGAGTCATGTAGTCTCTCGTGTTGTTACGTGTCTATGGAACTCAGCAGAATAAAGTTGCACTCACTCTTAAATGTCTGAGGGTGTTATTTGACATGCGAGTTGACTTTGGGGTTAACTGTTTTTCCAGTAATGAGATGTATTTGTTGGACGATGTGAAGTATGATCATTAAGAGAACTCAAGAATAATAAACAAACCCTTCCAAGTGTCATTAGAAACATGTTTCCTCTCTTGCTGAGAACAAAAATGTGGAGTAATGAAAATATTTGTATTTTGGCACAAGACCTCTAACGCTTTCTCACACACCACCTAGTGGCACTCATGCTGTAATAACGTTATAATGCATGCCACATGATAGACACTTACAGAAGTGTGACCATATGTCTTTTTCAGTCATCAGGCTATATATATATATATATATATATATATATATATATATATATATTACCCCACTTTGTTTTTTATATATAAATTAAAATAGAAAATAGTTATTTTAAGTTGTAATTATATTTCATAAAATTGTACTGCATTTCTATCAAATGAATGCAGCCTTGGGGTACATAAAGAACAAATTTCAAAAACAGTGAAAAATCTTACTCACCCCAAACTTTTGGGCAGTAGTGTAGAATTGGAACGCACTACAATATTTAACCCAAACTGCTAGGGGAAAGAAAAAAAATACAAGGAATAAAAAAAATGTAATGCCAATGGATGATTATTGACTATAACGTGTGAACAAATATGTGTGCTTTTACATACAATCACTCATCAAAAATGTTCAAATTTTAAGTTTTGCATTTGAATATTTAAATTCAAAATCACAAAGAGAATCTGACGTTTATCATATCAGTTTGGACACTTTCATATGCAGACTTCAATCAAAATAATCTCATTTTGACAACCTTCACTCTCTGTCTTTAACAACACAGACTGATGACTTGGACTTCATGAGTGAGCCATCAGTCTGAGAGTGATATGGTGCTGTGGTGTGTGTGTGTGTGTTTGTGTGTGTGCAGTAATAAGTGTAGCTGAAAGGTGTTTGAAATGGTTCAGTCATGCAAACTCGCCCTCCCCTCTCTCTCTCTCTTTTTGTAGGGTCTTTTGTGAATGTAGGGGTAAAAATGTTCACATGGAGGGCAATCCAAACAGGGGCTTTTCCCGCAGTGACTCCCTATACCCACCTCATGCCCCGCCGGAGCAAGGGCCATTACACAGCACTATTTGAGGGCAGACACAGACATCAATCCCACAGTGCATCAGCACCTCATTGCCTCATGTTGCATTTAAACCCCAGACACAGAATGAGCCATGATAAATAAATACACTGTTTAAAAAACAGCAATGGAAAAAAAAACTGTTGAATGAAAGCCCATCTCAAGCAGATTATTATTATTATTATTGTTATTATTTTTTTCACAAGCTGAGGTAAATAAATATTCGCGTTATTTTGCAAGTTTTATATTCCAGACTTCTGCTATAAATAAATAGATTGCATGCAGTGCAACACATTTATTAAATTTTCATTTAGTTACATTTATAAATGTAATTTTCACTTCGACAAACTGCATTTTTACTGTTAAATTACACGTAATGTCTAATGGAAACTTTTTTTTTTTTTTTTGCTTAGTCTTTTATCGTTAAAATTAAGATTTTGTGTGGGTGGGTGTGTTATGACTGTTGATGGTCTTAAAGGCAAACAAATGGAACTCTTGTCGTTTCAAACTTGAGGAGAGAGGGGTTGAAAGACGCTTGTCCGAGGGGAGCCCATAATTGAACGTGGCATATGTGTGTTGAGGCTCTGCAGGGGGTTTCTGATCGAAAGCACTGACAAATATGACATATTTTCAGTGTGCACTCACTTAATGACAAGGGGCCTTTTTTGGATAAACAGCTAATTGTTCTCCTATCGAGTCTGTTTCTCCGTTCTTGAGCTCAAAATGAGTCTGCTGAAATGTCCCTTCACGACCTCAGTGTGGGACCCTGAGCCTGAACGTGCCCGTGAACGAGCCGGAGCCAGATGGGCCTCTAATCTCACTCCCAGCCTGTCTGGGATCACAGGCCCAGATTCCTCACGCTTTCCCTTCGCTCTGAGCGTGTGAGACTCATTGTCACAGGCTCAGCTCAAACACAGTCTTGTTAGTTTAAAGCTGACAAAGGATCAGCTGCTTCTACAGTCACAGAGTCCTCCAGGTCCTGCTCGGGTTATCTGTGCTCAGACTGAGAGACGCATGATGTTTAACATTTGAGAGGCATTATTTAAGCCTTCCGCTTATTCAAGAAAACTTTCTTCAGGGGTGTTAAAAAGGGATGGAAATTATTTCGTTTATTTATTTATTTTTTTGTTGGCGTGGCGCCCCTTACCGGTGAGATTTAGAATAACAAAAACGATGCTCAATCTTTTTCGCTGAGTCATCAGTTGAGTACGGATGGAAGAATAATCATTTCTTTAATAATAAATAGCAAGTCTGTGATTTAAGAGTTATTATTATTATGATGATTTACATTTTGTTCATTATTAATGTGCAAAACGTACTGAAAAACATCTATATATGGGAAAGATATATTTATTAATGCAAATAATAGCCTACATTGAAATAACATTGTTCAGCAAAATGACAAACGAGTAATTTCGACATTTATAACACAATTATAACATTTGGATATCTTAAGTGTTCAATTTCACACCCATGAAAATATATATATATTTTTTTTCATTTTAATTAATTCACAAATATATTACACCATATTAAATGAACTTAGTTAATGCACATTTGTTGGTTATCTCTATCTTGGGATCTTGATTTAGAGAGCAGTGTATTTCTGTTAGCAGGGGCGTCGCTAGGCCCTTTTTAGGGGGGCTTCAGGCCCCCTAAACTTATGCCCAGCCCAGGGGCGTCGCTAGGCCCTTTTTAGGGGGGCTTCAGTCCCCCTAAACTTATGCCCAGCCCCCCTAAAAAATTATTTGATTAATTAATTAGTGATCGCTTCAGTCCCCTTTAAAAACTCATTTGAGACGGTGGCAAGCTGCATCAAGTTCCGGCTCCTCCCCTTATCTGAGTCTGCATGGATTCAGCGCGTTTTTCAATCCACAGGGGCGCCGAGCAGAGCGAACATCAGAGAGTACAAGGTGTGTGTGTGCGTGTGCGCGTGTGTGTGTGCGTGCGTGCGTGTGGTGTGTGTGTTCTCGCATCCAATACCAGTACGTCTTCGCTGCGTTCACTTTCAGCCTTTATCACAGTGTGACAGGTTTTTTTTTCTTCCAACAAAAATGAAGCGATTAACACCCATGAAAACATACTTTAGAAAACGATCATGATTTATTTTAATTTACTTTTTGAAATTGAAAACATATTATTGTGTATTTCGGCATTACATTATGCAGCCATGCAACATAAATTATTAATGACACACATCATTGTCTGAAAGTACTAAATGGCACAGAGAGAGAAACATCATGTGGAGTTATTTTGTTTTCTATTATTAAACATAATTTTGTATTAAGTAATAATTAATCATTAGTGTATCATGATACATATATTAGAGTAAGAGTAGGCTAAAGGGATCTGTGATTTTTTTTTTTTTTTAAGTAATTGATTTATAGAAGTGACAAATTGATAATGATGTTATTTTTAATAAATATAAATAAATATAGAACAGATTAAACATATTGCCAATAGACAATTACATTAATACATGTTTTGTCTATATTCTTAATGAATATTAGCTGGTTAGTTAAATGATTTGAAATGAAATAAATGTTCAGGGGCTGACTTGATGTATAACCAACCGTATTGTTGATTATAAAGGCTAAAAAGCTAAAAATTAATAATAATAATAATAATAATAATAATAAAAATAAAATATAATAATTTATATTTCATTGTAGATGGATATACAACATTTTTTTGTCGTGCGGGAGTAGGTCTGCAAATGAGCAACAGTCAGGTGAGAATAGAACAGACAGCCTCACACACACAATACCACTGTGTTCCCAAGATTCATTGCAGTCATTGAACCCTTATGTTGTTTTAATTTTCTGCCAATTTCCACGTACATTTCATAAGAAAAAGCAGTGGTATCATCAAAGGATAAACATGAATGTCCTAATACTGAATCAGGAAGTCTTTATTGTAAAAAAACAAAAAAAACAAAAAAAAAAACAAATCTACATTCCCAATTCAAAATTTTCCATTGACTGGTCACATGTAAAAAAACTGTTTTTTTTTTACAGTGTTATATATGGCTCAGTCAGTACTCCTACTCCCATATATGAAATACAGGGAATACAATGGAATAGTGGATTGCAATAAGGTTAGTAGTATACAACCCTACCCTAATAGTAAAATAATATTTTTTAATCATACCCTTATTGGGGGCTGAGCCCCCCTAAAATCAAAATCTTAGAATCGCCCCTGTCTGTTAGATTGAGGAGGAAGAGAGAGAGGATGCACACAGACGGGGTGGACTGTTAAGATAGACTAGAAATGGCATAGTTCCAAATAATCATAAAAAAAAACGATGATAAATCGATTTATTAAAAATAAATAAATAAATAAAAACACAAATTATTATTTTCATACGAGTTCTGACATTTTACTTTTATTTCCTTTTTCATTGATGATTCTCATTCAAATATATATATTTATTATTACATTAAATGAAATGATAATCTTATGCATTTGATCATACCCTATATAAAGTAAAATTTCTTATAATTTTCTTAACTGGGGCATTTTTGATAGTCTTACCAAGATATTTCATTATTAAATAATGTTAAATAAATATTCAATGTAAAAAGAAAAAAAAAATGTTTTGTGTTTTGCGACTCTTTATTAATGTTGTATTGTAATGTTTTAGCAACCTGACAAAAACTCGAAAGCTGAAGAAAATGCAGATGTACAAGAATAGGAAGTAGTATTTGCATAATCCTTTAGGCTGTTAAAATGACAAACATTGTTAAAAGGGTCAGATGATGCGATTTCATTTTTTCCTTTCTCTTCGAAGTGTTACAAGCTCTTGGTGCATGAAGAAGATCTGTAAAGTCTCAAATCCAAAGAGATATTCTTTATCAAAGTTAAGACTCTGCCACGCCCCTCTAAAATGTTTTGTTCAAACACACCCCACATGTCTACATCACTATGTAGAAATATTTGCGTAATGCTGACCAAACAAATGTTCACACAAAGAAAGAAGGCGTGGTTTTAGTAACGCAGTTCGTGTTGAAGCAGCCGTGTCAGGGAGATGCTGTTTGTATCTTACAACAGAACAGCAACGCATTTTAAGGACGACCGTTTCGTGAATCTAGGAGAGGAGGTCATTATAACTTTGATACAACAATCTGGCGCTTTTGAATCAGCTACTGGAAGTATGTTTTGTTATTAGTTTACGTTTTTGCTATTTACTGTTTAAAAGCGTGTTTGCGCACCGTGAGAGAGAGAGAGAGAGAGACGACCTTCATCACTGTGTCTTTAACACCACTCTATTCCCCTTTTGGGCTTGATGGTAAAACTATGGACGTTATTAACTGTCTATACATCTATTTTGAAAGATGAAGCTCACAATTATAGAAAGGGGCATACATTTATGACTGATAATCAAAAATATGCCAGCTGTTTTTTTGTAGTAAGCCTTTTTTTCTGTTTTTCTTTCTATTCTTTTTTTTTCCTTGCAGTGGAAAGCAGATGCTAATACCCTGCTTACGGAGACTTTGACTCCTGCTATTGTGGACTGTAAAATACTGTTGACATATTTTGGGCAGTCGGAATTGACAGATTTCACAATAAAATCCCATAGTGTATTTTAGCTTCAGAGTGTGAATCCATTCAATTAGAGGATATTAAACATGCAGACTATATTCATTTGTCATACGTCTTTTTTGTCAGCATAGACCACTGATCTATCAGTGGCATCGACTAGCTACTTTTCAATTGAGAAATTGATGGCATCTTCCAACAGGGACTAAAAATCTGACCCATGGGTTAAAAGGGTTAGTTCACCCAAAAATGACAATCCTGTCATTATTTACTCTCTTTACCCTCATGTCATTCCAAATCTGTAAGACCCAGCAGACAATATTATTATCTGTTACACAATGACACAGATGAATTCTGCTATTATGCAACTTTTGTATCAAGTTTTCCACACTATTTTCATTAACTTACAAAGAATGGTTGCCCTATGTACCTGCTTGTCCTTTAACCCTAGAGATGCTGATGCTGTGCATGTTGCGATCGTTCATATACTTGAATTCTATTATAGTTTAAAATGAACTTTAATAATAATAATAATCATAAGAGCATATACCTGAAATATGTCATCTTGTGACTAAAGATGTCCTGATGTGGACAGCAGAGGGCGCTGCTCACTCTTTGCCAGTGCTTCTCAACCTCTTTGACCCTCATTTGACTCACACTCATTCATTGTCCACAACAACATTTGAATGAGTTTTAGCGCTTGGCATATGTAGAAAAATATATATATTCTTTACGAAAATGCCCAGGGTGTTTTAATATTTTATTATTTTGAATTACTTTTTCAGGTCTAGAATTCAAAAGTGCTGATATGTTGAAATGACAGAGTTAGACATCTGAGAATATGTGAGCGATCCAGCATTTTAGCTGATTCACATGTGACACAGATTGTCCACCTACTGAGAAAATTGCACATAACTCAAAATACTAGCTGTAAGCGCTGGGTTAGAGAATTTACTGCATGAACTCAAATGAAGGAATTACAGCACATCTTTGAGTGTGTCCTCAGATGCAGCGTCATCCAAGCCCAGCAGCTTCAACAGGGCGAAATAGGAGAAAATCCAGGGCCGAGATATATCCTGTGTCTGCTCCAGGCCTTCAGCCTCCACAAAAAGACCCCTCTGAAACTTTAAGTGCTGCTCCAGTGCTGCCCTCTGCCTGTCATTGAGAGAAAAACACTAGACTTCACAAAAGCGCTCCAGCACAATTATTTTTCAGTGGTAAAACTGTGTTTTTGTCTTAGCCTAAATCACTTTTAACCTAAATCATCATTCCATACTTCTATCATTCATCATCAGATTCATTCGCACAGAATAGCAGAGCTGAAGCACAAGACAATGTTCCTCTGCAAGTAACTTACAGCAAGTAACACCAACCTACAGCTTCACATGTAGGAACCCAAGTTGATGAAACATTGATGACTGAACCTGAGCTGAGATGTGTCGTGCAGCTGTGATATACCTGACAAACAGTTCAGCCTGCAGTCTGGCCTGTTCTTCAGCATGCATGGCTGCTTCCTCCTCCCTCCTCCTCCTCTCCTCAGCAGCTTTCCTCCTCTCCTCCTCCTCTTCCTGCTGTCTGCGCAGGTACTCCAGTCTCTCAGCCTCCTCCATCTCTGACAGCTTCCTCAGCTCCTCCTCCTTGCGAGCTTCCTCTTCCAAACGCCGACGTTCCAGCTGAGCTGAAAACGAGGACAGTCATTCTTTTCAAACTTATGTATAAAGTTAGTAGAATATTTCATATTGTATGATGTATAATCTGTGTGGTCCTCCATCAGACACGCACTTCGGTGATGTAATGCTGCATTGACTGTTGGGTAATAGTCTGCACTCTTGGCATCAAGGGCACAAACACTCTTGAATCATAAAATGACCAGTAGGACTCCATAAGGTCTCCACGGACTTCATGTGCAAGTGAAAATGACCATAAAGACCATAAAAAATAAAGTAAAAATAAAATCATGGGATAAATAATCATTCAGTTATTTAAAATATTGATTTAAATGAGTATAAATTAGGATTATAATTAGTAAGGTATATTTTGATATTATATTTTGTGTTATGTATTTTTGGGTTAATTGCATTGTTAGCTTAGCAACATGCTAACATCCAACTTAATTTAAATCAGCTTAATTTAAATCATTTAAATCTGTCTATTTATATAACACTGAGTAGCTGTAGATTGTTCCAAATCACATGCTTATTTGTTTCTGTGCTGGTGAGAATACAGCCTTGTGGGGCCATTCACACAAGAGTTCGTTTTTGCATTGTTCTCTATGTAAACATGCTCTAGACGGACACTATTGCGCTCAAATTTTCTGCATGCAAAAATAAATAAATACATAAAAAGAATAAAAAATAACCCTTGACACATTATTCTAAGAAGTTAAAAAAAGTGTAATTTTCAAAGTAAAAAAAAAAAAAAATATATATATATATATATATATATATATATATATATATATATATATATATATATATTTGTTCACTTATGGGTTTTGCATTGCAATGCACTGCTTTTCCATCTTCTTTTATGTAAACATGCATCGCACATCATTTATAACATGCTGCACATGACATGGTTTTCAAAATAAAATTAAAAAAATTAAACTTTAAAAACTTTTTTTTCACTGCCCTGTGCCCCGTGTATTTTACATTACTGTTATTATTTTTTTTACTTAAACACAAAACATGTTCTGTGTGAATCAGCCCTTGAAAAGCAGCTGTCTAACTTGCTTTGGTTTGGAAGTTAGTCATAATCTTGATTCAGGTCCTGTAATGCGTTCCATTGTAGTCATACACAGCCAGACTTCAGTCCAAGAGATATCAAGACTGTCTCGGGATAAGGGCCTGGACCGATCAGAAACCATGACTGCACAGGTATTTACCAGCCTGCCGTTTCTCCTCTTCCTGTCTTTCTCTCTGGAGCCGTTCCAGCAGCCTCCTCTTCTCCTCCTGTTGTCTTCTTTCTCTGTCCTTCTCTGCCCGCTCTCTCCTCTGTCTCTCCATCTCTTCCTCCTGTCTTCTTTGTCTCTCATCTTCTTCTCTGATCTTCTGTAACCTGCAAATGTGACAGTGATAGTTTTTTTTTTTTGCCAATATCTGCGGGATATTGTATTTCGTTATTGTTTCCAAAAAGCAGTGACATGTTGTACCTCGCTTCCTCTGCTCGTTTCCTTTGTTCTTCTTCCAGTTCCAGCCTCATCCTCTCTTCTGTCACCTCCTTTTCTTGCTGTCTCTTCTTTTCCTCCTCTCTCTCCTTCCGTTTCTTCTCCACCTCCAGACGACGGCGCTCTGCCTTTTCAGCCAATGCTGCAGCTTTTTTGTCGGTTTGGTTAGGTGGAACCTCGTTGCTTTTAACCTCAAATCAGTTTAACATGTACAGTATGGTTATGAATATGACAGTTACATGACAGGTGCTTGTTTTAGCGGTCTTTATCATTACTTAAGCACACACGCACAAGATTTTTGATACTCAAATAAACCGCGTGACATGACTTGGTCCGTCAGTCATCCTTCATCCTAGAACTGCTTTAATATTTCTAAAGATATGTATATTTTACTGTAAACTTAAAATAGATTCTTTATACAGTATATATGTTATCAACATATTAAATCAAACCGGAAAGTACACAGAAAGTCTTGTTTTGTGTTGTCTTTTTGTCTGATTTTCAGATTATTGTAATGTTGTGATTCGGCTCATGTCTGGCTGGTTTGGTTTAAAGTTCATAATTCTTAAAGCCTTTTTTTGTGTTATTTAAATCCCAATGGGAAACTATAGGCTGGCTGTTAAATAGAAATACTCACATGATTGCCTGGCTCAGATCCAGTAGGGTCTGAGGCAGGAGGTGTTGCTGACTGAGGAGGCAGGCAGATGAGAGACAGGGGTGCTGGGCTGCACGGGCCGCAGTGGGACGCCATGCCCATTGAGGGGGTTCTGACGGAGCTCTGTGAGAGTCTGTGAATGCTGGCATCTGAACGAGCTGTAATGAGTGAGTGCTGGGATCTGTGAGTGCTGTAAACTGATCCGGGAGAGACTTGGTGTGCTTCATGTGTGTCTGTACTCTCTGGGTCTGTATCAGCGTCCCTGTCATCTTCAGAGTCAGTGTAGGTGTGTTCTGGAGTGTTCTCAGTGTTTTCTAGTTCGTCCTCTGAGTCGTGAGTCGTCACCTCTCTCTCGTGGGTCATCAGTCTCTCAGGCTCATCCACTGGATATGCCATCCGTTCAACATCCTGTGGCCGAGGTTTTCCTAAAGCAGAGGCATTAAAATGGGATTTTTTAAATTGTATTTTCTGTTTAAAAAATAATAATAATCTGTTTTTTTTTTAGGCAGCTCTCTTTTAAAGTGCAGTGCAATACTCTATTTCAGAAATATAAATACTACTTTTTAAAAATATGGGGTTGTTACGATTTTTCTCACAAAGGCGGCATTTATTTGATCATTAATACATTAAACACACAGTGAACTGTGAAATATTATTATGTTAAAAATGAACTGTTTTCTATTTGAATATATTTTTAAATGTTATTTATTCCTGTGATCAAAGCTGTATTTTCAACATCATTACTCCAGTCTTCAGTGTCATATGATACCATCATTCTAATATGCTGATTTGCTGCTCAAAAATAAAAATTATATATGCTGAATAAAAGTGTTAAATTCTTTAAAAAAAAAACTAAAACTTTTGAGCAGTAAAAAAAAGAGACCTGTTTAAAACAATTTTAAACAATTGTCTTAACACTTTTAAGTGTTGCATATGAATGATTTGTGATATGAATTATATTTATGATTTTGATGGAGAAAGCTCACTAGCTTATCTGAACATAAACTCACCTACAACAAATGCTGGTTGACCCTTTTTCTTTTTAACTTTAACTGTCAAATTCTGGGCTTTTTTTGTAGGCTCTTCCTTTTCTTCTTTAGTCTCTTCTTTTTTCTCTCTTCCTGTTTTCTTTTTCTTCTGCAGATTGAGAGAATATTGTAACAAATATAAGGCATATAAAATCAATATGAGCATGTGGACTAGTATGTAACCCACTTTCTTTGAAGTAGGAGTGGGATCATCAGGAACACTGGTATTCCGGGTCTCAATGTCTTCATGAATTTGAACACTCTTCCCTTTTGATTTGCCTGTGTGCTTATTAGACTTTTTATTTTTCTTCACTTCCTCCACCAGCATATGTTCTGCATATTCTCTTCCAACTGTGTTTTCAGAATGACCTTTTCTGTCAAAATGAACAACAATGGATATCATAAATGTTAATGGGAATCATTTGGAGGAGACTGACGGAGGTTCAGAAGTTAAAGATACAGCCCAGACGGAGTGAGAGCGATTTACTGATATGAGCTCAGATGTGAAGCGATAACCTAATCTCCACTCGGCTTTCTCACCCCTCACAAGACCTGAGAAGCGTTCAGGCTGAAATCTGAGCTACAATCAAAGTGTGCCGGAGATTGGGACAGATGGAGTGATGAGAGAGGAATGCAAACAGTTATTAGACAGGATATTATTGAGTCCCAAAAACCTTGGAGCCAGGCTGTTTGACCTCTGTCTGACCTCTGGCCTGAAGTCGCAACCTGCTTTGTTTACACCAAAACACAACGGGAACGCAAGCAGGCTGATGACTGGAGAGGTAAGAACTGATGAAGTGGCCAGAATTGAGAGGGAGGAGTTTGGGGAAATTAAAAGGACGTCAGGGGATTTACTGGCCAGAAATTACAAAGAGCACTGGGTCATATTTATTATTAAAAACCCTCTATCCCTCTCTCTGATAAAATATAATTATAAACTATAACTGCTAGTTAACTAAAGCAGTTTTTTGTTACCGTTTCTCTCTGACCGCGCCACAATTTTGCACAATAGTATCAACTTTTTCCAAATAATGCAATCCCTTATGCATCATTTATTTGGATAGAGGGGTTATATGTGCACGCTGGGAAAATTCAGGGAATGTATTGTCATTTGGCCTTTCGAAATCAAACATACAATACTTACCAGTCCTGCGCATCAGGACAGATTTTATAAACACAAAAACAAGAGCACAATATTACATGTGACTGAGACTCACTCTGCCTCCGTTGGTAATCCTGTCGGGATTTCTGCCTGTCCTTCAGGAGACAAAGAGTCCGGTGAATGTGCTCTGGGAGAGAGATGTGTTGATTTAGGGCTGATAGCAGGCGCAACACCTTTGGACCTCCTTGACCCCCGTGTCACCTTTGTTTCCGGCTGTAAAGTTGTCGCCTTTACTTTACGGTTTCTTTTAGTGGCCTCCTCCCCTGTGGGCAGAATCACAATTATTTATAGTTTAGGTAAAACTTTCAAGGGTTTTGGAGCAAAGAGATTCAAAATCTTCTTCAACTTAAATGGGAATATGTAGGGCAGAGCGTAGATATCAGATCAGATATCAGCATGACTCTTTATGTTGCTGTGCAGAGCTGTAACTCAGGTTACCGGTTTTGTTGAGCTGGGGAGTCGTGGAGCTGCTCATTTCCTCTAATCTCTCCTCAGGTAAATAGATCTTGACGGGATAAGACTCAGATTAAGCCAGGCGGGCGGTAATGGATAACTCATAATGGTATGCTACATGTTATACCAGTGAAGGAAATACCTGTTCATCCTGAATTATTTCACTGTCAGAGCCGAAGCAATCCTCCTTCCTCTTGGCTTTAGTCCGCTTTGCATGGGATCTCTCCTTAAATGTCTACAGATAAAAACATGAATCATTCACATACTACTGTTCAAAGGTTTGAGGTTAGTAAGTATTCTAAAGGAAAATAAAATTATACTTTTATTCCACAAGTACACCTTAGTCAAAAGTGACGGTAAAAACATTTCTGTTATAAAAGATTTCTATTTTATATAAATGCTGTTCATCAAAGAATCCTGTAAAAAATGTATCACAGTTTCCACAGAAATATTATGCAGCACAACTGTTTTCGACATTGACAATAGTAAAAAAAAAAAATTCTTAAGCACCACATTATGATTTCTACGGAGCCCCGCACATGACATGCATGAAAAAATTTATAAATTGTGCGCACTATTTACTAATTAATTCCCTCAATGTACTAAAACGTGCACACGATTACTATTGCATTCCCTCGATTTGCTCAATCGTGTGCACGTTTTAACAAATCAAAGGAATGAATTAGTAAATCATGCACACAATTTATAAATCGAGTGAATGAAATAGTAAATCAAGGGAACGAAATAGTAATCGTGTGCACGTTTTAGTACTAGTACATTGAGGGAATGAATTAGTAAATCGTGTGCATGATTTAACCTACTATTTTTTCCTGCATGTCATGTGCGGGGCTCCGTCGATTTCTGATGGACCATGTAACACATTTTAAAACACATCAAAATAGGAAACAGTTATTTAAAATTGAATTACTGAATTCTAACAAATGCAGTTATGCTGAACACAAGAGACTTCTTTCCAGTGTTGCATGGTTGCAAGATGGTTATTAGGCTTCTTTGTGAAGATAATCAGTTTTAGAATAGTGTGCTACACAGTGTAAAAGAGGAGAATTCACCTGTGTCTCATGTATTATTTCACTGTCAGCACCCAAGCAGTCATCCTTCCTCTTGGCATTAGTCTGCTTTGCACGCGATCTGACCTTAAACACCTAGACAAAACAGCATCTTCATTGTGATTTCCCCCTTAATCTGTAGCTCTTAGGTCAGCTGGTCTGAACATGGTTAGGGTTTCACAGATTGAGACTTTCTGGCTGCAGAGGTTGAAGGTGACTGATCTAATAATAGTGTACTAAGCTGCAAACAGTTAAGAGAGGAAGACTCACCTTTTCCTCCTGGATGATTTCACTGTCAGCGCCTAAACAATCATCCTTCTTGGCATTAGTCTGCTTTGCACGAGATCTGACCTTAAAAACCTACAGAAAACAGCAACTGATATGTGTCCTGAAGATTTTTTTAAGTCTCAGAGATTATTAAGACCTCTTTGTTGCAGCGGTTGAAGGTCACCAATCTTATAATAGTGTAATACATGTAAAAGAGGAGGACTCACCTGTTCATCCTGGATTATTTGATTGTCAGCACCTAAATGAATTTTCTTCCTCTTGGCTTTAGTCTGCTCTGCATGTAATCTGAGCTTAATCACCTGCAAAAAACAGTGTCTCTCCTCAAAATCAGTATCCGTGAACTGTTACTTTGTAATAACAAATCTCATAATATTATGGTAAATGAGGACTCACTCTTTCTTTCTGTATTCTCTGACAGTCAGAGCTGAAATCGTCCTCTGCATTGTTCTGATGTGCATGAGCTTTCACCCTAAACACCTACAGAAAAGATTCACAAATATGATAGAAAGATAGATCCTGTGTTTGTTATTGCCGTGATTTGTTGGTTCCGGACACTGAACTTACTGTAGTGGAATGTGTAACGCAAAGGAAATTTTAAAAGAGAGAAAGTCGTACAGTTTTGGAAAGACATCATGATGTTAAATTAAACTCACCCGTGCTTTATTAACAGGTTTATTGTCAGAGCCATTTTCTTCGTTCTCGTCCTCATCCTCCTCTTCCTCATCCACCTCCTCCTGCTCTTCCTCTTCCTCATCTTCTTCCTCTTCCTCCTCCTCTTCCTCATCCTCCAACTGTTCCTCCTCCTCCTCTGCATTAGTTTCTTCATGAGAGCTGATCTTAAACACCTACCGAAAGCAGCATATGATTTTACACAGAAATGTATCTTGAAATTTCCCAGAGGTCATCCTCAATCTGATGTTATCAAGTTCAGAAAGCTCACCTGCCTCTTCCGAACTGTTTTATTGTGGGAACCTAATGGATGCTGCCTCTTCTTGGCGTTCATTTTCTCTGCAGTTTTATTGACCTTAAACTTCTACAGAAAATATTTAGTGATTTTCACAAAACCAATTACCCTGTAGAATTCAAGCTCATTGATCATTAATGCTTTCTGGCAAAAGAAGCTGAAGTTAGGATCAAAACCCTAAACAAAATGTTTACGGTGCAAAGTTCTTGTGTTTTTGCCAGTGCTCTGCACAATGTCAAGGATCACAGGGATGGAAAACGTCTCTGGTGCCAAAAAAGCACTTAGCGGTGTCCTTGAAGATAAAATTAATGTAACAACAGATTGCACCTAAAATGTTGCTTGATTAAAAACAACTACTGATCAACAAATTCTGTGCTCCACACATAAAAGTATATTAACTTCAGTCATGCTGGCTTTGTCTGCATAATAGAAATATCATTAATTTGGGAACAGAACTGGCTTTGATTAAAAGGGATTTTATCTGACCTTGACATGTTGAGGTGGGTGCACTGAACTTAAGTTCATAGTTAATTCCTTCTCTCTCACTGTGAAGTATTGCATGCTAGATTATAAAAGTGTCTCTTACACTCAAGTGGATGGAAAGGTTGTGGTCATACCTCATGACTAGAGTCAAGCCGTTCTGTGTTTGAAGTAGTTTCTTCAGTATTACTTGTGGTGTCTTCTTCTGCAAACAGACCTAACATGTTTGTGCATGACGAATAAAGGAGTTAATGAATGCATTCAAATATACCCTACTGTTTAAATGTTTAGAGAAAAACTGGATTAATGGCAGCTGAAAATTCAAAATATATTTAAAATATAAGGTAGTTCATTTTAAATTGAAGTTATACATTTCTCAATATTACATGGATAATTTGACTTATTGACAGAGACACTACATACATATTTTAGTACTAGTGCAACAAAATAATGAGTAAACAGTGCACATTAGGTGTTAAACTGACCTTTTTATCTGTATTTTGTGTTGTGTTGGTTTGGTCACAAAAAAGACTGCTAAATCAAGATGACTAACTGAATTGTACCATCAACATTCCCAGTCAGCTTATTATGATCAGTACCAATTGGCTTCTGGCAAAAATCTTTATTTTGACACAATTTACAAAGTCACGGCTGGTAAATATCCCACTGGTAATTAACACTTCATTGTGGCACACACTGGACTGCCTTAAGGTGGAAGTTTAGTTTGTTTGCATAGCCACTAATCAGGTGAATTAACCTCATAGAAAAGTGCTGCATTCCACCAGGGGGCACAAGAAACTTAGGCCTGTCCCAAGCATGGTCAACAAACACCTCAGCAGCACATGACAGCAGTTCAGCTTGCCATACTAAATTTATTTATAATAGTATGTTTATGTGTCTAGTAACTTCTCAGTCAAATCTGGTCCATCTTTTTGTGGGAGAAAATAGTTCTGAAGTTACAGTGCGGTTTGATTTAGGTTGTAGAACAGCAACCCCAGTTTCTCAGTTTGCCATTTGCACAATGTATTTTACTGACACAGATATTCGCGAACACACTTTTGCATGCCAGATTTCTTGGCTTCTGCATTACACCATGAGAGAGCAAGCATGTTTAGTGTGCTGCTGTAGGATTTGCAGTGTTTTTCTTTGTGCCTCTCGCTGGATCACAGCCTGCTCAACCGGCCTGTAGTCTGGACAAAGAGCGGCCAGTTGTTTTGCACCCCTGCACCAGCCAGTGATGGTTTATTTTTCAGCAAGTCTGTCTGCTTTAAAACCCTCTGGGGTTCTTCGGTCATTTATGACCCGAAATGTTTTTTTTAAAAAATGTTACAAATCGTAGCTTCATCGGAATGGTCCGAAACTTGGTGACTTTTTTGGTACTTGGTATATGAACACCCCAAAAAATTGGGGACAGGATTTTAAAAGTCTAAGTGGTCGAAAAAAAAATAGTCACACTCAGGGTCTTCGGGTCAAAAATGACCCGACATAGGAAATGAATAGGAAATTTGCAAAAATATGAAAATACTGAGTTTTTTTGTGTGTACAATCTACAAATCAGCCACGATGCAGAAAAAAAGCATACAACAGTGAAGGGGTGAATCTCTAAAACATCAAGAGTGCAAAACAGACAAAAAAATTCACACACACACACACTTATACACACAAAAACACACACAAATGAAAGTATCATTGCAAAAGCTAATTTTGGGAAATGTGTGAAATAAAAGAAATTATTCATCAATGTAAGAAATAAAGTGCACAGCAATAAAAGCATGAGGCTGTAAGCCATCAAGGTTGCAAAATAGACACACTCACTCACACACACACACACACACACACATAGGGAAATATGAGACTGGTGAAACTGTAACAGAGATATGTGAGAATATGTGAAATAAAATCAATGAATCAAATAAAGGGGAGACATTGGATCCAAAATGCAAAAGTCACACACCATGTCTCTCTCTTGAACACACACACACAAACACACACACACAAGCACGTGTGCACGCACGCACGCACACACGCACAAACAGAGTAAGGTCAAAGGATGGAATTCTTCCCTAGTAACCTCCAGGCCTATTCGAGCGACCCAGGCCCAGCGTGACACTTTTTTTATTTTTCTATTTTCCATTTACATGTACTGTTTGAAAATGATTATACGTTTGCTGTTATTTTTGTTTTTTGTTCATAATTGCTGTTGGCAATTTTGAAGAGTTACTGTTCATTGAATTGCAAAAAATAATTTTAATGGAAATGTTTATAATAAAAGGTAAATAAAAATATGTTATGATTTAAATAATGTAATTTTTTTTATTAAGTTAGAATTAAAACAATGGGTAACAAAATGCTTTCCATTTGTTCTCTTTCTAGTGCAATGTTCAGGTTTGACTGTATTATAAAGTAAAACTGGCACTTGAAATTACCATTTAAATCAACCAAACAAACAAAAAAAAAAAACTTGACAAAAATAGTCTTTGAGAATCTGTGATTATATATTAAAATCCACAACCTGAAATAAATAGGCAAATATGTGCAAAAATCACTAGAATTCACAAGCCTTTCTACAGAGAGCTGTACATTCTCTCTAGTGGTAAAAATGTGCTATTGCATGATAAAAATGCTTAATTTGTCCACCAGATGGCACCAATCTAATTTCAAAAATTGTTTTCTATAGGCCTTGGCTGTACTTTAAAATAAAATACAGCATTAATAAAAATAAAAATAAAAATACATACATATATAAATTTTCTATTATATTCAATGGGAAAAAATGGATCATAATTATTGCATAAAAATTCATTATTCATTATTATTATCATAAAATTCTCTCAAAACACAAAAAAAGAAAGAAAAAATATTATTGAACAAAAATACATTTGATTGATTTTACTGAAAAAAAGTATACCTGAATCCCGGCCTCTGGGTCATTTTTGACCCGAAGGTCCTGAGTGTGACTCATAAATGAAGAACCTCAGAGGGTTCCAGCTCTGCTTTGATGTCAATGAGGCAAAGAAACGGGTGTGTAGAGGAGATAGACAGTAAGAGGGAGCGAGTGCAACTGAGGGGGGATGGAAAGAGCCTCACATAAGGCTGTGTGAACGCAGCGGTGACCCCATCCTCAGGAGAGAAGGTCTGCATTTTGTTCCAATTCTTGCTGTGAGTGAGACCTCTGCTCTGTCTCTTCACACCCCACTCACCTTCCACGCCCTCTGATCTTACACACACATCCACTGCAATTATTCATCCTGCATGTCACAAATCCTGCCGAAAAGCAACAGGACTGCTCTTCTGCTTGCTTTCTCCTTCTGTCTTTTTTCTCTGTCTCACTTCTTTCTCTGTTTCTTTCAGAGCCCCAGCTGAACTTCTGTCTAAACAGGCGATGCAAACGGAATGTAGGTCACTAGACTGTTTTTAACTGGATGTGTGCTTTTATTTCATATGTAAAATATAATATAAAACATCTCATCTTGTTATTTACTTCACTATTATAACTAAATGTTAGCCACACCTCTTCACTGTTGATGTATCTCATTACTTGGCTCAAAAGATCTTGGGCAGTGGAAGAGTGCGCATATTTGCACCCCCACCCCATTTTCACTCTAAAATAACTACATCTGTTTTGCTCAAATCTGATCTGCATATTATTTCTATATTGGTTCAACCCTTATGAAGAAATCAAACTTGGATAAGAGTGTGTTAGCTAATTTTAGAAACTTCCATTCTTGGTTAAAATTATGAAGAAGAGCATTCTCATTTAACCTCAGTGAAGTGTTTCAGTCGGGTTTTTAAAAAACATCAAAGTACAGATTCAGCCTTACTGAGAGGTTTTAATGATATTTTTCTTGCGACCGACAATGGTAATTTTACTGTACTTCTACTCCTGGATCTGAGAGCAACGTTTGACACGGTTGACCATCATATTCTCATATAACATCTTGAAACATCTGCGGGTATTTGTGGATCTGGCCTAAGATGGATAAAGTCATACTTCCAAAATAGGAGTTTTTTGGTCCTTATGGGAGAGTATGTATCGCCCTCGGCACCCATAAAATGTGGTATCCCACAAGGTTAGATCTTAGCACCCTTTTTCTTTTCTCTTCATATGCTACCATTGATTTTGGATAAATATGTTATGTAGTTTCATTCTTATGCCGATGGCACTCAATTGTATTTGTATTTGAACCCAAACTTTTCCAGTACATTGGGGCGTTTGTTGGCCTGTGTAGATGAGGTGAAGTCATGGATGACTGCAAACCTTTTGAAATTTAATGAATCGAAAACCAAGGTGATTATAATTGGTCCCTCTGAAATAAGTGTTATGGCTGGATTAAACCTGGTTACATTGAGTCCTTTTAGGAAACATCAAGTAAAGAATCTGGTTGTGATCTGTAACTGTTTTAAAATTGAGCATTCAAATAAGTGAAATTGGTAAAAATCGTTCGAATTATGAAATTGTTGCTATTTTTTAATAAATTCAGAATGATTGCTAAGATAAAGCCTTTCTTAGTGCATATAAACTTGGAGAAGATTTTTTTTTTTTCAATTAGATTATTGTACTTAAATCTTAATCAGTTTATTCTGTTTTTAAATCCTTACGTGCTACAGTCCCTCCATACATTGCTTATCTTATTCATGTTCTTGAGTCAAAGAGATCATTATGATCTAATGCACATCATCTCCAATGTGTTCCTTGATCAAAATTAAAGTCCAGAGGTGACCGCACTTTTGCGGTAGCTTTTGATCAGGGATGATTGCAGTTGTAGTTACCCGTCTGGGTTAGTTTGTATTGATGTTTTTGCATGGGTATTAATTGATTTCATTGTACCCCACTGTGGTTAACTTTGTTGTTTTATTACAGTGGGGAAAATATTTATTTGATCCCCTGCTGATTTTGCAAGTTTGCCCACTAAAATGTCTTACCTCTGTGCTTGCCAACAAGAGTTTCTGCACCAAGTACTAAGTCATGTTTTGCTTGGGTATCACTTATTTTACTCACCAAAATGCAAATCAATTTCTAATTGTTTTAATTAAATATTATATAATGTATTTTTTTTCTGGATTTTTTTGGTTGGTATTCTGACTCCATCTGTTAAAATAAACCTATCATAAAAATTACAGACCCTTCATTTCTTTGTAAGCGGGCAAAGAAGGGGATCAAATAAATATTTTCCCTACTGTATGTGCTTTATTAATTAAGTTGGAGTAGGAGTAATTTAAAACCTAAACTCTAAAGAGAGTGGCATATTTAATGAAAATATGTATATTAATGGAGTTTAGAGTTAAAATAATTGTTTGGTTCATTACATTGCTCATTTATATATATATGCAAGTACATATTGTCATGCCAGTGAGTTTTAAATGTTTTAAAAATCAT
The DNA here is from genome assembly GCF_003368295.1 of Carassius auratus. Lineage (NCBI taxonomy): Eukaryota > Metazoa > Chordata > Actinopteri > Cypriniformes > Cyprinidae > Carassius > Carassius auratus. The sequence continues at coordinate 24,881,727 of NC_039276.1, forward strand.
GCAAATTGAATGTCCAGTGAGGGCAGTGATATATATATAGTACATTTAACGTATAGGACATATAAACTGTATTTTTTATCTGTTATTATATTATTGTAGGAACAGAATAGTTTTGCTTTGATATCAACCTCAATTAAAAATAATAAATTTCAAAAATAAATCTTTTTAGCTTCACAGAGAAGGGTAAATATCCCCACTTCCTGTTTCCACTGCTTTAATTCCTTCTCTTCAGCTGGCGGTGGGTCTATCTGTAATGAACGCCACCCGTCTAAAGCATTCCAGACACCCCAGAATGCAATGTGGCACCTCTGAACACTACTCGCTATTTTCAGCAACCAACTTGTTAGCACTTTGTCAGTGTACAGACAGACAAGCATAAAACATCCCAGAATAAGCCCAAGGACACACATATTGGCATTTAGTTTTAGGTTAACATAAAGCTACTGCAGCACAAACATCTGTTAATGGTTAAATGACCGCTGCAACACAGATCTAGCTGTTTGGTTTCTAAAACTTAGCTTTAACTCAAATAAATCACTAGGGGATTTACTAGAATGTGTTGTAAATATAAACAACAAAATACTACTCTAATGGTATCATAGTACAATGATAGCATCAGATGGTTATGCTGTGGTACTTTGATATATATCATGGTACTGGGATGTAGCCTCTGAGATGATAGCCATTTGCTCAAAGAGTCTTTACTTTGAAAGTGTCTGTTTCTGAAGGGGCCTGGAAAGCAGGAAAGGGGCGAATGAAGAGAGCGCTTGCATGGCGAGCTAATGGAGATGGAGGAGGGGGTTCGGTGGGTTAAGGTGGGTCAGTGGGGGTTGAGTTTCTGACCAGTGACAGGATAAAGGAAACAGAGCAGCTCCAGAGGTCGGCTTGAGAAAACACAGCATCTGTCAGTCACACAGACTCCTGGGCCTGGATTAGCCTGGGGGGGTTGCGGGGGGATCGAGTTTCTCTGTCCGGGATACCTCACTGCTGCAAACCACTAACAGATGTAGAGCAGCCAGCATGAGAGCGGGAGGGAGGGGAAACCGTATGCTTTATATGCATGCTTGTGTTCCATTGTACTTTACTATTTTTTCTTGTATTTTACTCGTTCGAGCACATATGAGATGAGTTTGAGGATGGGATGAATTTCTAAAAAAAACGTTGGTTATGTAAAAATGCTAATTTAATGAAAGGTTCTTAAAGGAACCCATATGAAAACTGCAACATCTCCATCAGACATTCAGCCTATGAGATGGAAACTCATTAATTGTAAAATTCTGCTATTCGGTTACTCTTCTAAGCAAGAGTATGTTTATATATTATATTATATTATATTATATTATATTATATTATATTATATTATATTATATTATATTATATTATATTATATTATATTATATTATATTATATTATATTGTCCAGGTTAAAATATGAGCATTTTTAATAATTAATAATTTTTAAATTTTAATGACACACACAGATATATAGATAGATTGATTGCTAAATAAATGCATCCTTTGTGGTCATAAGAGACTTCTTTAAAAAAAAAAAAAAAAACAATCTTAGGGACCACAGACTTTTGAAAGGTTGTGTATAATACACAAATATAAAACACAACTGTATTATTACAACTATTATTTTATGTAATATGTTTATGCAAATTATTAAAAAAACACTCCAGATTAAATTCTTCCTGTACTTTGGATAGAAAACGCTAACCTTCATCTGTGTCGTGGTCCTGTGTAAAGGCTGTCCAAGGCTGTTTCAGATCTCCCTCAGAAGTCACAACCTTAAGAACTAGAAACAAAGAAGTACATTCTTCATGTTAACATCATCTCTGTCTGTTACAGACCTCCTATGCTCTCTATTTTTGTTTTGTCTGCTGGGTTTCCCTTTATTTAACCTGAACTTTCACCCATCACCTAGTCTGTACTTGTAATTCACTAACACAGTCTCCCCTGACAAGAAGTTACATTTACAACATAATAACTCTAATAACACACGTCGTTGAGAATAATGTCTTGTGAACATTTTAATGTTTTTTTTCTTTTCCTTAAGACCCCTTCGAGCAAAAGCCAGTCTAGACATTTCTATGTTCTGTGTTTATTTGGTTGAGCATAATATAAAACCAAGTAAAACCTGGATTACCGTGACCTTGTGTGACATCACCCATTATTGGGTGGTCCTCAGTGTCAACTGCGGGATCCCAGAGAGACAAGCGTATGATTTCACCATCAGGACCCATTATTAGGGTGCCCACCGCTTGGCCTCCCTGCCATTCTGACAAACACAGAGATTCAAACTGTGAGACTAAAAAAGGAAAAAGCAGACTGTGCTCCACATACAGGCGATCCAAGATGTAATAAAGCATGTAAAAACGCATGAATGTCACTGCATTAGAAACACTGACATGCATAGTAACATTGACATAGTGGCATAGATAGCATTTTACAAAAATGTGTTGTCAAACTTTGTTCATAGTCAAAATGAACATGAACAGCAGTCTGATCTCAAAAGTATTATTGCACTATATTTTCACTGTTTTTTTATCTTATTTTATGTGAAATCATTTCTAACTGTTTTAAATTCATTTTAAATAAGTACATTTTTTAAAAATTTTAAAAGTTTTAAAATTGCTTGTTTTATTCTTGTTCTTCATTATTATTTTACTTTCTTTTATGTAAAGCACTTTGAATTACCCTTTGTGTACGAAAAGTGCTATATAAATAAACTTGCCTTGCCTATTAGGCTTGTTTACACATGTGTTTTGTATGTTTGAGTATATTCCTAAACCTATAATATAGATAAATCAACAGCATCTATATAAAACGAGAGTTGATATATATATATATATAGGCACAGCTTTTGAAAAAAAATTATATTTAACAATCCTTTATACTATATATATATATATATTTGTATTGTTACATTTTACTATTATCTAGATCTTTTTAATCTATAAAATAGTTGTATTATTTATTTTATAATTAATTTCTCGATGAGCACTATTTGTTCACACAGCATCATGCATTTAAGCTACGTTTTTAAAAACTCAGAGTTTAAATTACAGTCTCCAGGGTCACAGCGTCCTAGACACCAATATTTTAATGATTCATAAAAATAAGATTTCAGTTGGGAGATGTTAGGATCATGATTTTTCGGTAGTATTACAGCACACTGTGAGTGTATATTAGCATGGGTTGTTGTTTGCGTTTAGCAAATGATTGAATGTTTGGTCCCAGAAACAGAGAGACTTGATGTCAGACTTAATAAGTGGAAGACCTTTATGAAGCATGCTGTTACCTCTGAGCTCCAGAGGGAGACAACCTCTAGTGATTCCTGTTTGTGTTTCTGTTGTGTCTTCAGGGTCATGTAGGTTCTGTCTGTACACCGCCATGGAGCTCTGTTTACCTGGACCCCTCCGGCCCACCAGGGGGGGCAGTGGACCAAGAGGGGGATGTTGATCTAAGGGAATTAAAGGTAAAGGATTCGTTAGTTCAACAATCTCAAACTGAACAAGAAATGACTGCAGAAATGCTCAGGTTGAATCTACAGCAGTGCAGCGTTCTCATAGAGCCTCGTTGTGCCTGGGTCCCTGAGCGCTAATGGACCACTGAACTTTAGCCTCTGTGTTGTTATTTACCATATCAGCCCCTGGGATCTCCCACAACCCCGTCCTCACTCCCCACTGCTCTGCCTGTCTAAAGACTTCATTTAGCTGCAGCCAAGCACAAGCTGAGCCACACATGAAGAGGTGCTCGGCCCTCAGAGGGGGGCTGCGCTCTTCCACCAACGCTAGCACTGCTTCACTGCAGCCCTGGAGCTTACAGCTTAAGGCAAGTTTGAGGATGGTACGTGTGAACTAATGAGAAGTAGAAAGGCAGTCAGCAGAGTGAAAAGTTAGATGGTTAAAAAAAAAGAAAGAAAATGAGAAATTGGTAGGACATTAAATTTGTCACGGTATGGTTCAGGCAAAGATAGGTCTATTTGCAAGAGGTATTTTTTACAAGGGCTAAAAAGAAAGCACACTATTAAATGGGAGCAAAGGAGAAACACAGGAACAATGCAAATCAACAGTTATATATTGACAAGATCAGACAAAAAAAAAACAAAACAAAAAAAACAAGGAAACAAAAGACACAAGGATGAGATAATGAGCAGCTAAACAAGACACAGGTGAAAAACATAATCAGTAACCATGGTGATAATCAAGCTCAATCAGAGGAAGGAATAAGGGTAATATCAAAATAAGAGTCTCTAAACTGAAAAACACAAACAAAACATGACAAAAGTAAAGTTTAATATATTAATATTAGTCAATGCATTAGGTGTCACAGTACTTTTAGATAATTTATTAATTTAAGTACTTTTCAGCATTCCTTTTCTAAATGTAATAATGCACTTTTAACATTTTAAGTCGTATAAATGAACATTAGTAATTAGTAACCTTAAAAATATTGGTTGCACTTTATTTTACAGTACGTGTACTAACATGTACTTATAGTGTACTTACAGTGTATTTATCTAAGAAAGTTCTGGTAATACAAGGTAACTACATGGGGTAGGGTTAGGTTTAGAAGTAGGTTCAGGGTTAGTACCTAGTTATTACATAGTTATTCTAATTACTATAATAAGTACATAGTATGTACATGAGGAACAGGACTGTAAAATAAAGTGCTACCAAAATATTGTTAATTGTTTGTTCACGATACCAGTGCGTTAACTATAATCAGTTGAACCTTATTGATAAATTTGATCTAAATAAATAATCATACATTTACAAATAAGGTTGTGGGTTCAAGTCTCGGGCTGGCAATACCATGACTGAGGAGCCCCTTGAGCAAGGCACTGAACACCCAACTGCTCCCTGGCCGCTGCAGCATAAATAATGCCCACTGCTCCGGGTGTGTGTTCACTTTGGATGGGTTAAATACAGAGTACAAATTCTGAGTATACTTGGTTGTATGGCACATCTCTTTAACCAATTCAGCGTGTTAGAATGATTTCTGAAGGATTACGTGACACTGAAGACTGAAGTAATGAATCTGAAAATACAGCTTTGCGTCACAGGAGTAAATAACATTTTAAAATATATTCAAGTAGAAATCTTAATTTAGGTTTTAATAATATTTCACAATTGGCATTTAGTAATTATGTTAATTTCAATCAATTTAATTTACCTTTATCCACCATAAGGTGAGACAGGCCAGTACACCTCAACGCTATTATTATTATAATTATTATTATTATTATTATTATTTTTAATCAAACAATTACTGCAAACGTACAATTAAACAGTATTGTTTTGAACTATTGTGTTTTTGAATTTTATTATTAAATTCTAGTAGGATCACTTGATTGCAGACTCATTGGTAACACAGTTACATGTACAAGTCTGAGTTTTGGCAGTGTTCTTGTATTTTTCATCACTTCACCAGTTTTCAATACCGCACTGCCATTGACTTTCAGGGAGAGTCCTTTTGAGTTCTGTGCTTGAATAGGAGCCCCAGGTGTTTTTACAATATGTATTTCAGCAATATTAGATCTGTTTTGTCTTCTGACAAGATTTTGAGATTTCATTGAATTCCAGCACCAGTTTTTGAGTTTGTTGGTTAATGCTTCAGTTGTACAGCACTGGGCATAAAGGTTTATATTCAAAAAGATCATATCACAAAAACGATCTTTCTATGATGGATTGTTTTGTAAAGCTCATGCATCATGAGTTGTCATATTTCTTTCAGCAAATATGTTGGGAGTCATGTGTGAATAAGCAGCTATACTGTGTTGAACCTGAATGATAAATACATCTATCATTACCTCCTTTTTCTAGATCATCAGACCACATGACATGTCCAAGGTCCATTTCTATAATCCTGCACTTGCTGTCAGAGAGAGGGTCCTGTTTTCTTTGGTCTATCCCCACTGCATGCTCCAAATCACCACATGGCTCAGTCTCCTTTACAGGGGTTCTGTGGAGTTCATCTGAGGCACAATAAAGAAAGAATGGTTAGTTAAATGCGACATGATGAAATAACACATTACGCTGTATTTATAGTTAATCGTATGCAATGTGATGTTGCATACCATCTGGCTGATGGGTGTCTGTTTGTTCTGTTTGTGCAGGGAAAAGCAGCAGCACTTGGCTGTGCACGCGTCTCTCTGAGGGGTTTTCATGTGTAGTTCCCACTTTGATGTCAGGGAGATGGATGTGTAGGTCCCTTTTTGGTAAATTCTCACAGCTGCTTTTTTTCTCCTTTATTTCCGTTTGATTCTTAAAGACAGTTCCAAAAGTATAACATGCAAGTGTTTTTTTTTTTTTTTTTTTTGGAATTCACAAGAGACAAGGTTGTTATGTTGTTTCAGAACATTTACACAGTGCTGGGAAGGTAACTTTGGAAATGTAATGGGTTACAGATTCGAAGTTACCCTATTTAAAATGTAACTATTTCAATAAATTTATTAAAGTAATGCAACTGATTACATTTGATTATTTTATGAAACATTTAAAGCAGGCAGGGTTAACCTTGCAGTAGTGCTCAACACTGTCAGAATCCTTCATCATTTGAATTAAGGTTGTAGTAATTCAATTTTAAAGCACAGCCACCACAAAATCAGACTTTAGCACCACTGTTTACTTTGAGATCGTTCAGAGGTTAAATACAGATTTAAAATCATAAGAAATAGTTTAATGGCTATGATACTGTTTTTGAAATCAAATCTTTGCATAGCTATGACAGTTAATCTAAAAAAAAAAAAAAAAAAACATAAACCCAAAATAAGAAATTAAACAATTATCATTTAAACGTGTCCTTTTGTTCAGAGCAGTCAGTGCAATTTTGGAAAGAAATAAATTAAATCTGTATGTGTGTTTGTGCTCTTGTTTTTGTGACATATCAGGACACAACTCTGTATAATGACATCGGTATGACACAGGTATTACAAGGAGAGGGTGACTTATGAGGACATAACCCATGTTAACCCATTTTTCAAAACGCTTATAAATCATACAGAATGAGTTTTTTTCAGAAAGTAAAAATGCACAAAGTTTCCTGTGAGGGTTAGGGTTAGGTGTAGGGTTGGTGTAGGGAGATAGAATATACAGTTTGTACAGTATAAAAACCATTACGCCTATGGGATGTCGCCACTTTAAAAACAAACAAACGTGTGTGTGCATGTAAGAAAGTATTTATTTGTTTTTGTGGCTCAAGTGGTGGAGCATTGCAAAGTATCACAGTTTCCACAAAAATATTAAGCAGCACAACTGTTTGTAACTTTGATGATAATAAGAAATATTCCCATATTAGAATGATGCAGAAAATTCAGCTTTGCATCACAGAAATAAATGGCATTAAAATAGAAAACTGCTCTAATAAATTGTAATAAAGTTTTTCACTATTTAATCATTTCTGATTTACAAATGAAGAACATGACGAGTGATTATCATGCAGGAGTCAGCAATATCAGCAGTATCACTTTAGAGCAGATGTTAAAATGCAGAAACGTAAAGAACAGAGAGACCAACAAAAAAAAAAATACAAATTATAGGTTCATTTATATTAGTGATTTTGAGGTTTGTGCATGAATAAGAGCCCCAGGTGTTCTTACAATGCATACTTCAGTAATATTTAGAAAATGTTTGACAAATCTTGTCAAGATGTTGTCATCACAGAGGTTAAAAGTGGAAAATGAGATAAATGTGTCTACAGACGTTTTGTGGGATTGCAATTGCCAAATACTGAATTCTTACCATTGTTAAAGTGATGTCAGAGCTTGAGTTGACCAGTGAACTCTGGTTAATGGGTGGTAAGTGGAAAACGGTGAAGCTGGGATCTGTTTCTATATTCACTCTCCTCATGTGAGTTTCACCTCCGCAATGTCTCACTTAGACAAACATAGATTGCAGAACACCAGATTTATAACTTCATGCTTGAATCTGGATGTCACATATGGATTTTATGGACTTTAAATGGTCGCTAAATGCTGATTTAGTTCTTGTCTTACTCTGGCGGGATCCCTCCATGTGTCCACCGTAGTAGTTGACCCGTGAGAGTGGGCTGCACTCCAAAGACGAATCCACATACACTGACCTCAGAGCGCACATCTCTCCAACACCACCTCCACTCTCCATCCGGCTGCGCTTCCCACGGCCGCTTAGATCCTGGGGATGGTCGATCAGATGTGGGAGTATCTGGTATATGTCAGAGCGAAATAATGAAAAGCTCTTTAGCTGAGTTTTGAAGTTATGGTCACATAGTTTGGAAAAACACATGGACTTAAAAGTGTACTTCATCTTAGCGTTTCTGCTCCACGTTTTTCATTGTAAAGGCTCAAAAGCCAAATTCTCCAAATAAACAGCAGTATATTACATCAGTGGCAGAGATTAACCAAGAAAATGAAATCAGATGCTGCTAAAGGTCAGATGTTTACTTATGAGTAGACCTTTCCAAGTGTCTGGCCTTATGATGCCAAAAGCACAGTGTCGATTAAATGGTCAGAGGGAATTTCAGGTCACTGTTGGAAAAGAGAGGAAAAAAGCCAGATGAACATACTGTAGAGGTGTTTTTTACGGTTGCTGGAGTCACTGTTTGATCTTCAGTCTGATGTGCTGGTTCTGTCTCAGGAATCGGACTCATGTTAGCTCTGCATGTGTCAGTCGCTATCCGGAGACTCTTTACTTGTCTTTTCCTCTCTTTCGGTTTCTGGTCTTTCTGTTCTTTGGTCTTAAAGGTCATTTCTTCATCTGGAATCAAGATCATTATAGACATTAGGGGCGACCATTATTTTGTGTGTCCAATTTCACAAAGGCTTGAGAAGCTGCTTATGGTTGTAATGGTTTAGGAATCAGTTTTTACTTCTTCTTGGCAATGGGAAGGGTTTTCCAAATGTAATGCTTTCAGTCCCGGCATGAATAGAGTGCATTCAGAGGCAGGTATCTGATATGCGTTTATTAAAGATGTAAACATTCACCGTCTGAATGGATTTGAACTAAACACTGGCCCAAACACAGTTATATATCTTGAGTTTGTTCATTGTGTTCGCAGACATTGCTGTGCTGCACAGGATTTGTTGATCTAATCAAGAACTGCTTTTGAATAGTCACCATTTATCTGATCGTTTGTGTCATTCGTGTTTTATGAACTCTACCTGATGGCGCCTGAGCTTTCTCCTGGAGTTGTACATGTACCAAACCTTCCGATATGGGTGGTAGAGGTCCCAGGTCTGCCCTGTTGGGCCGAGGGGAACAGAGGAAACGTGGCTGGTATCTGATCTGATTAGTGTTTTCTCCTGAAAAACAATGAGAAATATCATTTTATGCTAGATATATAATGTTCTTTTCAAATGTTTGGGGTCTGTAAGATTTAAAAAGGTTTTTGAAAGAAAAGCTGTTCAGCACGCTGCCTTTAGTTGATAAAAAATGCAGTAAAAACAGTAATAATGGGAAATATTATTCCAATTTAGAACAACTGTTTATTATTGCAATATATTTTAAAATCAAGTTTATTCCTGTGATGCAAAGCTGAATGTTCAGCATCATTACTCTATTTTTCAGTGTCATACGATCCTTCAGAAATCATTTGCATAAGCTGATTTGCTGCTCAAGAAACATTTCTTATTATCAACGCTTTTTCAGCTGCTTAATTTAAAAATAGAAAGTTCAAAAGAACAGCATTTACCAAAACCAGAAATCTTTTGTAATATTATTAATGCCTTTACTGTTACATGAGGGTGAGTAAATGATGACGGATTGGTTTGTTTGTTCAAATTTTTAAGAACTTATAAATGACTTTAAATAAAGATAATGTTAAACCATTTTTTGCCCTTTATTCTATATACCTTTAAAATATATAAAACACTGCCCAGAGTGTTTAGAGCGTCTCACCTTTAACTTGGCTTGAATTATAGTTTTTCTCTCCAGGTCTGTGATGCATGCTGATGTTCTGTGTAACATGTTTATCTGGCAACAAGGGGTGTGTTACACCGGCAAGAGATCCAACCTTTGACAAAAGGAAACAAAGAATCATATATAAAGAGCATGTGGTTTATTATTATTATTTTTTACATCTTTATGATTTTTCAGGTCTCTCCAAACATGTTCCACATTATCTCTTTTGAAACCGCTCAAACACAACGTTCAGTTATTTTCAAGGTCATCTGTCTTTATTAGCACGATGGATTTCTCTGCACGTGGCCTCCCCTTTGTATTAAACACCAACAGAATACGAAAACGTGAATGCCGAGCTGGAAGTCACACTGGAATTCTTTTGGATGCAAAACCTTGGGATAGATTGAAAAGAATATAAGAGAACTGACATGTTTTGATCTCCCAGGTTGAGCATTTAACAATAATAAAGAGGAACCAGGTGCCAATGCTTTGAAAGCAGTTCCTAAAAGAGTCTAAAAAAACAAACTACAATACACTGAAAATATAAAAAAAAATTGGTGTGTATTTTAAAATATGCACTTCAATTTGTTGTGTTTTAATGCTGAAAGAATTATCTGTAAAGTTTTCTGCCAGGACATTATCCGTTTATCTCTATTCTTGATTTGTTTTTGTTTTTTCATTTTATTTTGTTTTAATTTTTGTGTTTTAGGACTGCCAAAATCGTGGCATTTAAAAATGTTGAAACCTGGTGGATTGTAAATGGTTTTCCATGTTATTATTATAATTTTATATATATATATATATTTAGATTGAGCTTTATCAATAATACAGATGTTATGTCAGTAATAATGAGCATTATTTGTCTGAATTCAGCTTGCGTTGCTGAAGTTATGGTGGCCATTTTTGAGTCCCTGAAGCACACCTGTGTTGTTTAAATTCTGCTGTAGTTGAACGTTACAGATCAAGACTTCACATGGGCCACCCACAACCAAAGGCCCTTCTCACTGGAAACCCCTCCAAATCCCTGTCCAAACCCTCATGTCTATGAGGTAAACACACTGATTACTGCATTCAGCTCCCATCACCTGGATCATTCCCCTTTTCCCCGAGAGGGTGCCGTCTCGGTCACATACTGCAGCAATTTCTCGGTGTCATTGAAGTTGCTCTTTTCCTGCCGATCACAGAGTATTCAGACAGTTTCTCATCTGATGGTTCATGCGGGTTTATGTTTGAATGATGGAAGTTGGACATTGTAAAAATACAAAAACTAAGCCACAGGGGAGTTTTCATTTTCATCCAAAATGCACACCTGATTCGATGATCCTTTTGATTTCTTTCCTCATCGACAGATGATTTTCAGGGGCACAGAGAGAGGATGGATTAATGTGCATATAATGAGGGAACAGTCAAGGGCTGTGGAGCATTAGCAGATTGTGCTGGACAGGAATTGGATAGATTATGGACTGTGTGGTTATGTAAAATCCCTCAGGACACCTTTATTAAGATTTGCAGCTCACATCTCACGGAGGTCAAACGGCACATTATGGGTAAATCACCAGTTTGATTGACCTGGAATGTGTGGAAACTGAAGACACCTTGAGGACTGACCGTGTGTGTGTGTGTATGTGTGTGTGTTGCGTATTGACTGCAGTGTTATCTGCCTGGCCCAGGTGCAGCTAAAGCGCTCAGTGAAAGATTATGGAGTGAAATGTAAAATGAACACACCACATTTCCCCTATTTGCCATCAAGATGGGGTTACCTCCGACCAGAAGAGTAGAGGTGCAGCGATCAGGGCTGGTAACTAATACCGTCACCCTGACCTGAACCTGAGTTTCAGCTTTTCTGGGCAGTAAAATTCTGTAAGATTTACTGTGGACTGGTCTGTCCCTCAAGTTTACGTCCCACCTCTCTTGCTCTGCGGCAATCAGGAGGCAACTTTAGGCAGATCTGCACAATGGTTCATTTGTATTTGATCTGGGGCTCCCAACTGAAGAAATTTGACAGATAAGGAATCATTTAATGCAGTACTCGGTCTTATACGTATATGTTAACTAATACATTAATCAGATGACTGTTCTGTTCAGCAGTCTTTTCAATATCTTATGTTATTTAAACTTGACCATTAATCAAGTAATGAATGATGTTTCCAGAACTTCACGACCAGGAACAACATTCTTTTGTGGAACAACCACTAAATATTTATTTAAAATAAGACTGTACTTGACATTAAATGCCACTTAATTGTTCATTAGAAACATAGGCATGGAAGTGTTTACCACTTTTCAGTACACTTTTAAAAAGTGAACATTGCACCTTTGTAATGAATTTTTGTTTTACACTTTAGATTAGGGAACACATATTCATAAACTCCCTATTTGCTGCTTATTGGATAGGGTTAAGTGGTCTAGAATATGGTCATGAAGTAATATTTGCTTTATTAGTACTAATTAACAGTCAATATGCTGGTGATATGCATCACAACAAATGTTTTCTAATCTAAAATGTTACCTAAAGTTTCACTTTTATTACTGTTAAGTAATATTTAAAGAAATTAAGCACAAATGCTATTTTGGGGATTTCCGTTTTTCATTTTCCTACCTAATGTTGAAATTGATAAAAATGACAATATATGCTGTCTGTGTTATAAAAAATAGGGAAAAAAACAAGGCGCTTTTTTATTTTATTTGTGTAACCTGAAGTTTGAAATAGAATAGCTCAGGCAATGAAAGGCCTAGCAACTTCAGACCAATGTCATTTTTTTCTAACATTTGTCTGCTATTAGAGGAAAACAGAAATGTCTTTCTATCCTAATCTATGCTAAAGTTATTCTATTCCAACTGAAGGAAGGAATAATACCATTTTTGTATAAAATTTTAGTCTAAATAAGTATGAAGTCATCTTTTGCACACTTGCAGTATGGAATAATGTGATCTCGGTATATTATTTTACAGAAAACACTCAGAAGTTACATAAAAAGCTTCTGTTTGTGACAAATAGTATTATTTATCTTGTTTCACATATGATGAACCATCTCAATACAATGTGCTTTTTTTGTGTGTGTGTTTTCTGAACAGTCTTTGAAAGAGAATAAGTCAAATTACACAATAGCAACATGCATAAAATTATAAAAAATATCTGGTCTATCACAATCTAAAATAGAATCCACAATCTCCAGCTTCATATCATTTCATTTATGTCTATTCTGCATCGTGTAAAGATTGGGAGACCTCGCCTGTCTCATTCATATTTAATATTTTGATGTTTTTCAGCGTGTCTGTTTGTTTCGGTTCTGATTCAGCATAAACACGCTCCCCGAAGCTTCTACGCGAACTTCGGAGCGTCAACAAACTAATTTATGTTTATTCCCCCAGTACTGTACTGATTACTGTAACTTCACTGAGATGCGGTCAAATACTGTACGATATTGAAAATAAACAGATTAGCTTATTGCTACCGGAGCTTCCAGGCCTCAGAATAAAGAATCATATGTATAAAAGGCAAGTAGCACGCGTATAGGCTTACCAGATGCGCGTCCTGGCCTCTCCACGGCGGTGGCCACCCATAACTTGTTTTATGAATATTATGCATTATAAATCCGGAGATTCGGCCGCTTGTAGTTTTGCCTCGCGTGGCCTTTGTTTAGAAGCAGCCAAAAACTCGGTTTCCCAGAGACCATCGCGTCACACGGGCGGAAAGGAGTGGGCAGTCGCTGTCCAGTTCCAGCACCCCCGCGGTGCTGAATCACACCTTCGATTGGAGGGAACGACTTGTGAATGGCAGCTATTAGGACAAATAGCGCTTCACAAAAGAGGTCAGATGTCTATAGCAGAAGAAAGGCTTTTAGACCCATCTATATGAGTTGAAGATCTTGTCAATCATACAGCTCTTGGAGCGCTTTTGCGCACTTGTACAAAACGCTTTATATCTCAGCAATGGAAGCACGCAGAAACGTAAAAATGGTCTTGTTTGAAAGAAGAGATTCTAATCTAAAAGATTTTATCGAGTATATAGGTATGCGTGGCTGTTTGCGGCTGACTGAAGCGGTGCAAAATGTATAAATAATAATTTGCAATAATTTACATCGCGATTCTGTTGAAGATCATTCGATCTGTGATTGTCACACAATAAAATGATCTACATCATCAGATTCCTGAGAATGAGAGCTTTCTTGTGATATATGACTTGACTGTTTTGTGAAAAATATTTTAAATACACATTCTTATGAAAACGTTTTCGCAATCGTTAGATGGAATTTTATGGGGGGGGGAATATTTCTTAGCTTAATTTGACTACTTTATGTATCATAAAACAATTAATGGTATTCTTTGTAAAGAAAACACTCTAAGCTTTCAAATGAACCCACCATATACCATATACCATATAAGGAAGGATATGCAAATGAGACACAAACATATGGCATGCTATTTTCGGACCCGGTACCAGGTCTGCAGAGTTTAAGAGTACTTGATTATAATTTTTGATTTCAGTAAAAATGACACAATATTTTGACTTTTAATGCTGATTTAACCAAATTTAAACGACAAAAACAATATATAAATATAATATAAATTACCTGAATCCTAATTATGTTAGTTGAAAAAAAGCATGTTAAAGTTCAACTAATTGCATTTAATATTAATTTGAACTATACTACATTTGAATTTGATTGCAATTGACATGCAAACATTAAATTCAGTTTGCATGTAAGTATATTCTTTTAAAGTGTATTATATCTGAAAATAAGTACTCTTTATAAAGTGTACTGTCATTGTACGTTTTTCACAAGGATAATAATGTAGAATTGGTGTATAACGTTTTCTTAATTCATTCTTCTACTTAGATTTACCTTCCTTTTGCCAAAAGCCAAAATGGCTCCAGTCAGGTCTTGCAGTGTGTGCAGCTGTTTCTCAGCTTCCTGTTTCGGGCAGCTCAGAGCCTTTCTCTTCCTGTTAACCTGGCAAGATCGGTATGCCAGTGCAAGGTCCTCTGAATACAGAATAAGAGGCCCTCTCCTCGTACTGTAGGTTTTCGGAGGCGCAGGCTCCAGGCCTCCAAAAATACGGCCACTGCTGGTAAGATGCAGCAGTGGAGGCTGGGATTTCCAGTTGAAGTAATCCTAGTTAAGAAAAAAACAGTTTTCAGTTGACTGTGTGGAAGAGCATTCAAATAAATCAAACTTTATCTTTGACTCATTGAAACTGGACATATATAGACAGAAACATTTACCTGTGGTTCAAAACAGACCTCCAGTCTTCCGGCATGACCGTCTTCATTTGGCACAATTTGGCCATACCCACGACTCAGCAATGACAGGACAAAATCATTCATTGTGGAGTTGATACTGTTCCTCTGAATGAATGCTACAAAAGATAATCCTATCATGATCGTGTCCTTATCATGTACTGAACAGCATGTTTTTAAAATCACACCAAAGGTCTTTTTAATCTGGAATAACGATAGTTTATAGCAAACATAAAACTCACTCTTAAAAATCTAAATTCTTTATGGGCATCTGTGGATCCACAAACAGCTTTTAACATCTATGGAAACTTTCTATTCAGGTTCTTTATAATGGAAGAAGTACCTCTGAGTATTAAAACTTCACACACACACAAAAATGGTTCAGTGACAGGTTCTTTGGGAAACCCATTTTTTTTTCTCTTCTATTGTAACCCCCCCCCCCTCCCTTTTTGAACATTTAGGTAATTTAGCTTTCAGAAACCTTTTTTTTTTTTTTTAACAATAACAACTTATTGAGAGTCAGCCGTTTTTGTTCTCATGTTTGTTCTCGTACCTCAGTTTGTGGCCCAGCTCCCCTCTCCTCAGCGACCATTTCTCTGTAATTCAGAATGCATTTGAGTGTTCGTTCAGCATCCCCGCCTGCTGCTTTTACATGCTACAGAATCATTTCGACCCATGTTACGAATGTCTGTGTTTACTGAGCTTAGCAGTTGCCAGGCTCTCCACAGCTCCTCGACTGAGGACTGTTTTCTTGTTGCCTTGGTTGCAACCAAGCAATTACCCCTCCTGGTCAGCCCAGCAACTCTGACTACCTTAGTTAAACCCGTCCTAAAATACAAACAAAGGGAAGATGACAGCTCACAGCTTTTGTGAATAACCTGAACGGAGTCTCCTGCACAACATGTCCTGTCATATGCCCGGGATAGCACGTCTTTAATTAGTGTTATTGACTGTGCCACAAGGAGTAGACTTTTCCTTCCTTCACATAAACCCCTGCATCAATCAAATAGACAGGAGAAATCGTTCAAGCTTACAGCTAAAGACTTGCAGGATGTCCTTAAATAATGTGAGAGGATACCGTGACAGTTTAGCCACAAAACAAAAATACACAAAGAAAGCCACTGGGAGTGATGTATGACAGCAGGTGTTATTGTGTCTGGCACGGATAATAATCATGTTTCAGGAACAGTACATTGGTTGTGATCTTTTTACCAGCTCATGTCTTTAACTATACTCTTGATGTCCAAGAGGTTGGAGGTTTATGCTGAGCTTCACAGTTAACTGTACAGGGAAGACTTATTCAACCTGAACCACAACACTAGCCTCTTCAACCACATCTCCATGTGCCTTGAGTTACGTGGTGAATCATTTTATTGCTCCGTGAGATCATACTTTTTGATGGTGAACAGAGCCCTAGTCTGGCCACCTGCAGGGCTCAACAGGCTGATGAGGACAAAATGTTAGAGGATACTTAACATTAACCTGCATACACCCTCTGTGCTAAGCTCTTGCTTTTTCTGAACCTTTTAGTCTGCGTTGAGTATTGATAACCTCTTATTGTCATAAGAAATTGCCTCCTTTATATAATTGTGATCTTTTTGAGCTTTATATCATTTGTGGCCCAAATTGAAGTAATTCAAAATTAATGATTTATGTTTCTATTCATGTATTTAACTTTTTTGGAATTGTTAATGTATTTTTTCTTTCTTTTTTGAGTAGCCTACTGAAGCAGGAACAAGTTCTGTAAAATGAAATGTTAAACTTAGGGATACTACTTCAACAGTGGGCATCCTATTTACAGATTATTTGAGTCACTTTTGGCTTAATATAATATAACATACTTTGTTTCAATGTCTGTATTCATCTGCTGTTTGTTATTAATTATTCATTATTATCTTAAAGATAAATTTTTGCTCTGTGTGTACACAGCATACAATATAATTATTGTTACAGAATGCGATTCATGAAATTAAATATGCATTCTATTGAATTCATGATATAATATAATGCAGTATAGATTAATTGATTGATTAATTCTCCTTTGCAGCATGCTCATTTATATTGTCTACTTCTTTCAAGGCTGTAACAAAGCAGTCCGTTTAAATATATTAAAGCTATCCAGTAGTAGGCTACAGGAGATTAATTTTGTGCATGGGATTTTGAACGAAACTTATGCTTAACAATAAAATACAACGTATCTTTCGTTGCTTATCTTGAAACCTGTTCATTCATAAGACTAAAATCAACTCTTATGATCAAGTGTTCTCCACACGAGTCGCCTGTGGGTGGCGCCAGAGCCCAGGCTCCATCATCAAGGTGCGGGAGTTTCTCTAATAAACACTTTATTATTATTATTTTTCTTTTACTAATGCAGTAAATATAGTTGTATTTGGGGTGATTTACTCAGGATGACTTCGTACTATTTAAAATTAAATTAGCTATGTCATTTTCGTTTTACAAGTTAGTAGCCTACTGTAATATCGCTTTTGGCTCAACAAAATTGTCACTGAGCACTTTATGATTTGCTTAAAATTGTTTTTCAAAATTGTTTTCAAATATATATATATATATATATATATATATATATATATATATATATATATATATATATTATAATATTATATATATTATAAAGGTTTTGAACAAAACAAAAACTGTAATGCCATTTGTAAAGTCAAAAGAGTCCATTCGTTAAAAATCTAATCATTTTATTCAGCGACACTGTACAGATACAAAGGTCTCTTACCAAATTAAAAGAATCAAGTAAAAACAGCAAGATTATTTCATAAATACATATATTCTTTCAGAAAATGTGATTATTTACACATCGTTTAAAGGGTGCTTGCATAAATTCACAGCTGTACACATGCATATAAGTAGGCTATCCCAATCCTACGCGTACTTGACGGTCCATGTGCGCCAATGTATGCATGATTGTCGACGGAGCGCTGCGAAAGTCATCCAAGTCCCCTGTTAAAACAAGGATAGGTACATGTGTATAAGGCAAATTGCGTCCGATACTTTCAGGTACAAAACTGTGAGCGTTGTGCAGATCATTCAGTACTGTCCACAGAGATCACATCTGCAAATGCTATCGTGTTACACAGAAATAGTCTTTTTCACATACAGATAGCCTCTATGAGAAAAACCAATAGTTAAACAGACTCGTGCAGACGGTCCGTTTCAACTCTGGAAACGTCTAGGCACACAGTAGTGTCCACAAGCATCACTACACAAGTGTCTTTTCGCGTAACAGTTCGCCATGTCTGCGCTCGAGACATTATCACAGAGAAAAGTTGCATGGTCAAAGTCTGACAGAGACTATATCAGGTCGAGCCGCTCTTTTTTCATACCGTCGTCTCGCCTTGATTGCTATTGCTGAGCCTTTTATAAAACCTGCGCCACGACTGCAGAGTTTTCCCAGACCATATCCAGAATCCAGAGGTGATTCCCACGATCATGGTCATCAGATACTTTATCATGAACACGGTGAAGTCGGGAGACATGGGGGCGAAGTTATTGACCGGGCAAGGGACGGCGAACCGCTTACACGTTTGCATGTGCCAGGTCTTCTCCCACTGCTCGCGGAAAGCCTGCTCGTAGAAGTAGCACGCGATCACGATGGTAGCGGGGACCGTGTAGAGCACGCTGAACACGCCGATGCGCACCATCAGCTTCTCCAGCTTCTCCGTCTTGGTGCCGTCGTGCTTCATGATGGTTCTGATGCGGAAAAGCGACACGAAGCCGGCGAGGAGGAACGAGGTGCCGATGAAGAGGTAGACGAAGAGGGGCGCCAGGACGAAGCCACGTAGAGAGTCCACGTTGTAGATGCCAACGTAGCACACCCCAGTGAGCATGTCACCATCCACTTGGCCCATGGCGAGGATGGTGATGGTCTTGACTGCTGGGACAGCCCACGCGGCCAGGTGGAAATACTGAGAGTTGGCTTCAATGGCTTCATGACCCCACTTCATTCCCGCAGAGAGGAACCACGTTAGGGACAGAATGACCCACCAGATTGAACTTGCCATGCCGAAGAAATAGAGGATCATGAAGAGGATAGTGCAGCCCTCTTTTTTCGTGCCCTGCGCGACGGTCTTGTATCCATCATCGCTGAACTTGTCAATGCAAACGACTTTGTCTTCAAGGAAAAAGCCAGCCGCGTACGCAACAGCCACCATGAAGTAACACCCGGAGAGGAAGATGATGGGCCTCTCCGGGTAACGAAACCGCCTCATGTCCACTAAGTACGTGAGAACGGTGAACAGTGTACTAACACAGCACAAAATGGACCAAATGCCCACCCAGAGCCGACCAAATTTGACCTCTTCCTCTCTAAAATACATCAGCCCGTTGGGTCTAGTGGGCTCGCATGGCGCCCCGCAGTCCTTTTCGCCCATGAAGTGGTACTTGAGATAAGTGGGCACTTTGAGCTGCAGCGGACATGTGAACTGCTGGCTGGGTCTGACCACGTTCGGCTGTAATGTGATCAGTTCTGGGACGTAGGGCGTCGGGTTTGAGGTCGGGCTGCCCGCGTCCGAGGTGTTCTGACCCACGCAGATCTCCCCCGCGCCGTGCACCGGGAAATTCTCGCACTGCAGTCGCTCGGGCCACTGGAAGCCGAACTTGTTCATCAGGGCCTCGCAGCCCTGTCTCGCGCGCTCGCACAGGGAGCGACACGGCGGGATGGCTTGCTCGAGCACCGTGCAAACCGGCGCGTACATGGAGCAGAGGAAGAACTTGAGGTCCATGGAGCACTGCACTTTCACCAGGGGGTAGAACTGGTGCACCTCCAGCCCGGCGTCCTCCTGATTGGTGTGACCCAAAAGGTTGGGCATGATGGTCTGATTGTAGGCGATGTCCGTGCAGAGAGGTATCGATATGGGCTGACAGAATCCGTGCTCGGGAATGGAGATGCCCTTCTCTCCATGATTCTGGCCACCGGATGGCTGCAGGGCCAGGGTGAGGAATAGAAGAAAATATCGAGTAATCCCGCAACAGAGTTGCATTTTGAGGAGAGCTGTTTTTGGGGGGATTCTGTTCGAAGTAAATTAGGTTAGCTGCTCCGAGAAAAAAGTTTCTGTGTGAGCAGTTCGTATGCGTTTAGACGAACAAAAACTTCTCGTTTGAGCTCCTTTCACGACACTCGTGGTCTAAAAGCAATCATGTTAGGCAAATGAGTGGATTCGGGAAGAAAAAACTGACAAACAGTCACCAAGTGAGAAAATACATCCAAACTAGATCCACAACGAGCGCATGGTTTTCTTCCTTTTCTCCTTCAATGTTTGTGGAGAACCTTTCTTCTGTTATTTAAAGTTTTCTGCCCGCCTCTCCAAATCCTGCGTGTAAGTCTGTATCCAATGACTTCAGAGCTGCATTTAAGAGTCGTGTCGCTGCTGGAAAAGTTGAGTCGGATATCTTGGGCAGAGTGCGCTTTCCTCGCTTGTCTCGCGTGCGCTCAGTAGACGCGCTTCTCCCTGACTGAAGGTTTGAGCGCAAGTGAGGCGCGCATACAATAATGTGCCGTCGGTTTCTACACACCCCTCATTCAGATTCACCGGCCCTCTGTGTAGGGCGCCTTGAAACCATTAGCGGTTTAGACCAATCACAGGGTTTGTTTTCCTTTGCGTCTTGCTTTTGATTGGTCATTTTGGATGTAATTGTGGAGGGTTTCAGCTATCAGAAACTTTCCTATAGAACAGAGAAAAGAAAAAAAATCCATAGGCTGGTTCTTGAAAGTGTAGTAATTCACTGGGCATGCAAAACCTTTGACGTGACTTATACTCAGTCAAATTTGGTTTCTCTATTCAAATCCATTCTTTGTTTTATAAAATCCTTCAAAGGATAATTGTGTATGTTGTCACCTTAACAATTAAAACATATGCATATTGATTTACAAATCCAAAATTTGGCAACACTGAGTCAGTGTACAAAATGCAGTCACCCTTTTATCTGATAAACAATCAGCTAAATAGTTTAGTCTACTTAAGGGCAAAGAATGCAGAATTAAATGTACATGAAGAGTGTGTCCATGTAAGGAAGAGATTAAGAGAAAAACTACATGCAGTCTGTCTGGAAAATTTTGTGATATTGATTAAGGTACAGATTTAAAGAGGGAAATAAAAAATTGCTTAACCAAACACAGTTTCAGTCGTGCCAAAAATGCGGGGGGAAAAATTCACAACTTCAATTATAAACCAATTAATTAATAACTGTCAGAGATCAGCGATAGCCAGAGCTATTGGCTTATTGAATATCTTATTCTTTATCATAAATAAAATATCTTCTTCTCACTGCTGGAGTGTGTTTTAAAAATAGATCTGAGCTTTGCAGCTGTATGCCTGTTACTCGGTATGTTAATGTGAGGGCTGAGGGAGATGATCTGCTCTATGGACCTCAACATCAATCACACAGAGCCCAAAGCTGCTGCCTCAGAAATGAGCGCTATGGCACGCTTATTCTGGTGCACACCGTAGCTCTACAGCAGCCCGTGTTTGATCACTGAGCATATACACTCACTTCATCTTTCGAGAGACATGTAACTTTCTTAAGAGTATATTTCTCTGGCTCATTAGATCATAGTTGAAAAATACATCCAGTAAGTTGTTCTGATGTTGTTTAAGTGCTAAAATACAGCATGACTTTATAGTTGGTGAGTCTTGTTCCTATTTAATTTTAAGAAAGGAATAAGGTTGAAAATGTAATGCTACTCTGCAAGAGTGATTTGTTATGCACATAATTTTGTTTTTAATGTACCTTAGTAGGACCAACAGAAAGCATTAAAGCAGACTATGTGAAGCAGTCTATTTGTAATATGAAAAGATTTTAAGAAATGTTAGTATGGATGGACTGAGAGATTATTTAGTACAGACGATTAGACCAGTTTGAGAAGTTCATATGAGTTTTTAGTAGACTTCATTAATGTTTGTGGTTTCCCACTGGACCTTATTAGCTCTCGCACTGCTCAGCTCCACATTTTACACTTCAGCTACTGAAGAGTGATAGTAGATGGTGGTAAAGAAGGAAATATGGTTGGCATGTAGTAGAATAAACTACACAATCTGGTTTAAAAGATTTGACATAGGAACTCTCCAATCCTATTCATCTGTACTTTGAATAGTAACTTTATTAACCTGTTGATCATTGTTATTTATTTATGGCTTAATTGAATTTGACATTTAATCATCCTGACAAAAAATCAGTCCACTGCTTTGTCAATATCTATTGTTCTTTCTGTGTTTTATAGACTCAGTTAGAGCTCTGCATGTCTCTACGTTATTTTTATGAGTGACATCTGAGGTGAGCCTAAAAAAGACTGTATGTTGTTTTTTAGTGTGTTAACGAATTACTTCAAATGAAATTGTTAATTAGATCATCTACGAACATACAAATATATTATCATAATGAACGTTACACAGTTATTGAACTAAACTGAATCAATACTGAACGGACTGGAGCTAAAAAAGGATTTTTTTATTGTCTTGCTACACATGCGCTAAAGCAGAATTTGGATTTGTCTCAGTTTTGACGTTTGAATCATTTATTCTGTTACTTTCCAGTTTAGTATTACTTTTACTACTTTTGAGTCTCTATTGTATGAAGCACTATAAAAAATGATTTGATATTTGAAGCAAAAACTGTGTGAAATGTCTTGCAATGTCATGCAAAATAATTATGTTGTTTCTTTTAACTATATGTCAGTAAAGCAACTAAATCATGTTTTTACTTATAATCAGTGATGGTTTGAGAAAGGTTGATTTCCCGAGGGAGTCGTTTAGACAGACACACACGCCAACATTCACTCGACCCTTGAGACAAAAACTACCAGCTACAAGATTGAAAGTGAAACATCTCTAGCATGACCCTGCAGAAAACTAAAAAAAGTCCATTGTTGGCTTTCCAAGAATATTTCCTCCCATTGCTGCTATGTTTTAATCGCTTGTATTTTGGACAACATGTTTTCCAGATTATATGCAGTTTCTTTTAGAGTTTTTTCCATGGATCTATTGATGCTCACCCCATCAAAGCCTCATGATTTAGGATGTTCTGTACATGAGGAAATCTCATTACACCATGCTGAATTTGCTATCCCAGAAATGGTTTTATCATAACCACCAAATATTACTACTAAATAATATCACTTTTCTGAACTTATGCAATGGTTTTAGTCTTTCGCATTTCTGTCTTTTTTTAAATAATATTAATTACAGCAAAATTAATTAAATAAAAAGCTTTTCTCAAAATGTAATAGCACAAGCATAAAATCCCTCCCATACGGCCATTCAGCTCTTTCAGTAGCAGGTCTATAAATTTGCGGGTGAGTCTGTTTTGATTTGGTCAAGCCCTCAGTTTCCCGTAGTCTGGCACCAACGTTACTAACTTACTGAGGACTGTGGCACATAACTCAACACTACATACACATGCAAGCCAAATAAAACGCTTAAGGATGGTCAGTGAACGCTTTGAGCCGCATCGTCCCGGGCCAAGTGTATATCACTGGTCATTTAGCTACTGTGTCAGTCTGTAAAGCTCTGGCTCTCTGCAAGTCTTCAGTGGAGATCTTCCCTTTACAGAGTCATATACCCAGATATCTGCCTGGGTGGTGCCTATATATTAACACATCTCAACACTTTCATGTTTGAAGTAATGTTAGATCTTGTCTAAATGAATAGCGTTAATATAAGAGAGAAAACTCAACCCTGTTTTATACCCTGATTATGTCGTTCTGGACCTGCAGGATGCCACAGCATTCCGCTCCATGTAAATGCCCTTTATTGTTTGCTATATATTTCCATAGCTAATGGCTAGAAAGAGTATCATGATTCAAATACATATTTAAAAAAAGCCCCAGGCAAGTCTGCCTATGACAGTGGCTCTCATGCACCGGGAGAGGTGCAGGCAGCAGATGAAGGGATGGTGTCTGCAGAAGGAATGAATGAAGATAGTCATAAGAGACAGAGAGCAAGACAGAGAAAGGCAGAAAGAGAGTGAGAGCCACATGAAATGCAGGTAACGCTGGACTCTTGAGTTTTGCCTGAGGATAGGCTGCAGGCGCTGAATCATAAATGACAGGCGGCTTATTCAGTTCAGCTAATAAAGCCAAGTGTACTGTGGAAGGGGTTAATGCGGCCTCTCCAGAGAAACATGACCTCCACGGTGCAAAATGGGCACAACTTCTGGGAACAGTTTTTTCTTCAAATTATAGTTAAATGCACGCACAAACATATTTATGCAGATTACCCCCATTTTATTTCAAACAATGCATCTGTTAGTAGATTTACTAATTTCCAGTTTATATAGTTATTTCTCAGTATACAACTGTATGCAAATAATATACTTAAAAATGATAGACTAGTGCAACCAGAATGTAATTCTTTAAAATGACACTTAAAATGTAGTTTATATTCATAGTAAATGTAATTGTTGAATGTGCTGTAAACATTTTTTCTGGATTAACTTTTTATTCAATGAAGGGCTGGAAAGAAACAATAAACAGCAAAATGTTAATACTATATCTCTATTGTCAGAAATGTAACATATAAAGGCATAACTAGGATGGAATGTGTGGAAAGCCAGCTCGTAATATTTGTAATTCCTTTTAAAATATGTCACTTATACACTAAGAGCTTTTGAATGTCTGTTTCTCTCTGTGAGATATGTGTGTGTGAGAGAAAAAGCTTAGTTGTACAGTATGTGAGAGATTTTTAAGGGTGTTTGGTTGTGTGTGTGTGTGTGTGTGTTAGAGAGAGGAGAGAGAGAGAACTGGACCTGCAATTAATTAGCAGTTAAAACTCCCTCATTTAATATTTGTGCCAAGAGCTCAGTCCCTCTCCAGCTTTCCGTGTACTGCTGTCACAGGGGACTGGAAAAGGGAGGAAAGCTTTGGTTTAGCCCTCTGATCATCCAGCTTACTGAACATCACACTGTGTTACGGAAACAGAGCTCCAAGCTTTCTCCACGGGTCTTCATGACAGATATCCACACCCTAACTGCACCAGAATGTGATGCTTAAGATCTTCTATCGCCACACAGTTTAGTGGTATAAGCATAATTTACTCATAAACTCCCTTTTTGACATGTTTATGTTTTGTGAGTTGACAGCTTTCGTCTTATCTTTCCCTCCTTTCTTCTGCTTTTTCTTAGTGTTTTCCCTCTGACCCCATGCACAGTTTTCCCCCCTCCTGTTCTGGGCGACATACTTCTGAAAGTTTCCACTGATGGGGTTTGTCTGTCATTTGTTAAACTCAAGTGAGCAGCTGTCAGAGTGCAGGCGTCTGTCCTGTAATACCTTGATTCAGAGCAAGATATTCTCTTTTTCTACAGTGGAATATGTACTCAGAGCATAAACACACTATACCGTTAACCTAAACACAGCCATCTGGGAATATACATTTCAGGGGAAACAACTTAGAGAATCATAGGCTCATCAAAGGCGAGATTGAAAGGAGGCTGTAAACCTGCTATCTAAAAGCAGACGTACTATAGACTGCTGGAGACATCTTATTATGTGAAGCTAATAGTTTTACTACAGACTACATTTTCACATATTTAGATTAAAAATGTAATTTATAAATTATAAAAACCATTTATCTCCCGCAAAACTGATTAAAACCAGCCTAAGGAAGTTTGCCGGTCTTAGCTGCTTACTGGTCTTCATGTGGTCAAGTTGGTGTATAATTAGTTTAGCTGGGTGGCCAGTTGGTTTCCCAGTCTGACTAACAGTGTACAAAACTCATTTAAATCCTGACAAGACCAGAAAACCAGCTTACAATTTTTTCCCTTAAAACTTTCTGGGCACAAATTCTCTACAAATTATAATTAAATACATAAAACAATGGAACATAGCATCCATAGGTTTATGTATTTAATTATAATTTGTAGAAAATGTTCTCTGACAGCTGTGGCATTACGATTATAATTATGTAATTACATAATTATGTAATTATGCTTGTAATTCTTTTGGATATATTTAATGCTTTTTACATATAATTTACAATTAAGTATAATTGTATTGTAGTTCAAATTCAATTAACTCAACTTAAGAATGCTTTATTCCAAAGTTGGACTTTAATAATGACTTCTACAGTTTACTGCCGCTGAATGACAAGTGGTTATGCTAAACTAAAATATACTTTAATGTCATGTATTTATAATTAAATACATTTAAAATATATCAGCCTTAAATGTAATAAACACACTACAGTATTTTACATGTGCTTTAGTAGGTTGGTCAACACAAATAAGTCAAACATACAAATATACTTTAAAGTAAAACTTTTGATTTGACATCATCACAAAGTGCACTTTTAAAAAGTGTACTTAAGTGTGTTAAGAAACCATCATGAAAGTGTACTCTTTTCTTTCACAGAGGTTTTAATTTCATTGACTCACTGAGTGAAGAAGGTTGAATAAAATGAGATGATTAAAAAAAGAGGCTGTTTTTGGTCAGCAGACGTGGTAGGCGAGGGCTCTAGGGCCCGTCAGGCGGCCTGGAGAGGGCTAGGAGAGGGCGAGAATGTCAGGCAGAGGGCTGCTCACCCAGCCAGCTGGACTGGATCCATCAATGGTTTACAGAGCTGCCACAGTACAGGGCAGAGGTATGCTACCTCCACAAACCTGGAAAAAAACATGTCCGCCAGGAGAAACTGTGCGATGAAAGGATGATTTATGCAGCACAAATACACCATGCGTATACGGTCTGCTGCCAAATGAGCAGGCCGGCTGTTTCTGGCTGGTGGAGCTGTGCTGGGAAGGGTACGTGCTGCTGGTGTAGAGGGCAAGAGGCAGAGGGATGTTTTAACAGTCTTATGTAAACCAACTGGGGTGTGTGCGGCCATCTTGTGTTTATCACATGCCAGAAAAAAAAAAGCAAGGCCAGGGCACCTCTGGGAGCTGTGTGCTGTTTGAAAGTTGTATTCTAACACAGGATTAATAAACAGAGCGACCCGCTGGACGGCTGGGAGTACAGGTTCTCAATACGTTCTGCACTTTAGCAGGAGGGGACCGTCCACTGTTTATGACTTCTTCGGGAAAAGGAGCGTAGCCTGTATGTGATGTGTGTTACTGTTTGATGCTGTCTTATTGAAGCACCTGGATTTTTAAATTTATTGCACTCGATCAGGTCTCTGGCGAGAGTCTTTCAGTGCAGTGGAACATGTGATAAAACAATGAATTGCCTGTGCTATACTGCTATAAGGGTAAATATCATCCCTTGAACCCTGACAGCTGCAGAAGCCAAGTTGAATCAAGGGTCTGTAGGAAACAGCTGCTCCACACATTTTTTCATCTGTGGAGGGGGATGGGGGGGTGGGCTGTAGAGAAGAACTTATCTCAATTATATCTCAAACCACATTGTGTGTGCTGCTGTCTTTCTCCATGCTTTTAGACAGATAGCAAATGTGATCTCTTTAGTATTCAAATGTCTTCCTATACTCTGTATTAAGTTAATGTGGGATGATTACCTTAAAGAATGTATACTAACTTGTCATCATGCCACATTAAACATTTTTTAATGTCTCCCCCACCCCACCTCCCCAATGTCCACAAATGTGTAAAGTGTATTTATGTGGTTTTAGACACACAAGCTTTGCATAGAATATTTTTTTTACACAGAAGCTTTGAATTTGCGTAGAATGGCAATACAAACATATTTACAATATCTGAAACTCTTTGTATAAACACCTTTAAATTAATAGAAATATTTAGCAATATTAGTTGTCTATGGCATTTTGCATTTATTGAATGCTTCATTTCATAATACAGAATTACTATAAAATGTAGTTAAATTATTTGTAATGTAATCAAATTTATTCAATGCATTACATTTTTTTAACATTACAAATTATAATTATAAAGACTCAATTCAGTCATATATAAAGTAAATGTAAATACATTTAAAATATTATATAATGTATTTACTTAAAAATAATAATAATAAAAAATGCATTTCTTAATATATATATATATATATATATATATATATATATATACAGTACAGACCAAAATTTGGACACACCTCCTCATTCAAAGAGTTTGCCTTCAGTGTGAATCTACAATTTTCATAGTCATGAAAATAAATAAAAACTCTTTGAATGAGAAGGTGTGTCCAAACTTTTGGTCTCTACTACATATACATATATATATATATATATATATATATATATATATATATATATATATATATATATATATATATATATATATATATATATATATATATATATATATATATGCTTTTATGGACAAACCTCAAAAATAGGATTGAAATAACTGTATAATATAATATAAGTCTTGAATTCCTGATACTTGATCATCCTACAAGAAGGGATTTGTTGGTAAAATTAAAGTGATCAGCACATCACTGTTTCTGGTTGTTTCAATATATTTTAGAAACTTTTAAAGTTATATGATCTGGAAAGTCTCTCTGTCCAAACACACAAAAATAAACACTACATACGTATATCTACAGTATGTGAATACTAATGAGATCACCCTGTAGCTCTTGTGTGAAAGAGTTATGTGGTTGATCTGAAGCTGTTTGTGTTGTGGTGATGCTAGGGGTGTCTGTATCGATCACCCTCTTTAAACAAACAGCCAAGCGGGCAGCTAGGAGAGTTAAACATGAAGGAGGCAGCCAGTCCAACTGTGCCTGGCAGGTTTGGCTCTTAGCTTGACATAAAATCAATGCTCCCAGCTGATCACAGCAGCGTCGACCCAGACTTTTGGATGCCGCCTCTCCTTGTCAGATAGTTGGCTTTTAAGAAAAAAGAAAAACATTTAGCGGAGCTCAGGGCTGGTGCCTGGTGTTTTTACTGTAAAGTTCAAGAGGCGTTTACATAACCTAGAGCAGAACTGGGGTTCGGTATTGATCCCCTCACAGCTGGACCACTGAGGTTAGCGCTGCACAGTCAGGGATATTAACACTTCCAGACAAAAGACTGCAGCTTCAAGCAGGATAAAGGGATGAGGCCTGTGGGGTGAGCTGGTGAGCATGGGGCTGATTCATTTTCTGCTGCATTCATTACAGTCCACATGATGCTGTTTCATACTGCTTAAGCAGCTTGGGAGATTCTGTTGTGATGGCTGCTGAGTTGTGCATGAATGTGGACTTTCTTTGTAAGAATTAAATAGCTATGGATTTTGAATATTGCATGCAAGTGTGTGTGATAGTCATAGATTGTTTTGTGTGTTTATATGGAGCATTCTTTGAGCTAAATATCCCTCTGAGGCTGAAGTCATGCTTATAGTAATTAGCCCCAGGAGAGCTGGAGTGCTGCTACGACCCCTCTGGCTGTGTTCAACTGTGACAAAAAGTGTGTGTGTGTGTGTGTGTGTGTGTGCTGACAGATCCCGGTAACAGTGCACAACCCTTCAAGCACAGAATGGGGTCAAATACTACCATACATTGGAACTTCCAAAATTGTACTTAATCTATCTATCTATCTATCTATCTATCTATCTATCTATCTATCTATCTATCTATCTATCTATCTATCTATCTATCTATCTATCTATCTATCTATCTATCTATCTATCTATCTATCTATCTATCTATCCATCCATCCATCCATCCATCCATCCATCCGTTTATTAATCTGTCTGAGCTTCTGAAGCTTTTTAAACTATTTTAAATCTTTTAAAATAAAGTCTTGCCAAGACAACATTCATAGTGGATTTAGTTAAAAAACTAAAAAAAGAAAAGCAAAGTTTATTTTCATCTTCTGAATCCTGCACATTTCAGTTTCTGGAATTAGACTGGAATTTAAATTCTCTCAGTCCTGGTGACCTTGCTATTCTTTTCATTCCATACATCCACATCCACTTTATTCTCTTGTAAGACACCTGACCTTTCAAATGAATGAGGAGAAGGGGATGCTATAGGAACGATAGAAGATAAGCTGAATGATGTGGATGAATGAGGGAATGGTTTCTATCACAGAGTAGATCAGGGAGGGCCAGACCCCAGAGAGTAAGGGGGCTTATAACCTCAATAAGCTTTTTAAGTCCTTCAGACAGGTAAAGGCAGGGGAAAGACATCTATATTCTGGACAGGTACCCTCTCTGTTCATGTTTTATTTATCTTCGTATTCTCTCTCTTTTACTATTTCTTCTGTTCTAACTCCTCATCTCGGAGCACTCCACACTTTCCTCTATGGCTGTCATAGGGCTGTGTTTTGCGCTAAGCTTCCAAGGGGTATTGGAAGTGGATGTGGGGCTACTGTCCATTACATGCAAAGTAGGATAAACTGTAACTATAAATTATCACAGATAATGCCCAGGGGTCTTATACTCTTTAAAGTTGTGATGAAACTGAAGCAACAGATCTTTTCTTCTGTATTGTGATGTACGTCCAAGTGTAATGGATTATCAAACAAGGATATATTTTTGTTTGGATATATAGGCTGTTGATTTGAATGTTGAGACGGGTGTATTGAATTTGAAAAAGGGGATTTAATGTAAATGGACTACATAATTGGGATGTTAAAACACACACACGCACACGCACACACCCTCACACACACACACACACATACGTATACACATATTAATTACTTTCTCCGGTAGTATTACACTTTCTCAAGATTTAATTTGTGCTTAATTTTCTTACCATTTCTTCTGTGCACTGGAAGTTCTGGTGGCAAGGCTAGATGTGGAAGCGGTAGAGTCCATTAGATACACAAGCATGCAGATGATTTCCAAAGATCCATTAAGCCATGATCTCAAAAACCCTACACTGCTAATAAGAAGAGGTTTCTTTTACTGAACTTTTTTCTTTGCTAAGAATCTTTGTTTATAGAAGTATAGGCATAACCAAGTCAAGAAGTGTGCCACTGCTATGTTAGGTTCTTGCGGCTTGTGCAACTTTTGTTTGTGCCATGTACAGTGGGGCTCGAAAGTTTGGGCACCCCTTGCAGAATCTGTGAAAATATGAGTAATTTTCAAAAAATAAGAGAGATCATACTAAATGCATGTTATTTTTTATTTATTACTGTCCTGAGTAAGATATTGTACATAAAATATATTAACATTTAGTCCACAAGACAAAAAAAATTGCTGAAATTATTAAAATAACCCCACTCAAAAGTTTGGGAACCCTTGGTTCTTAGTACTGTGTTCTGTTACCTGATGATCCTCGACTGTCTTTCTGTTTTGTGATGGTTGTGCATGAGTCCCTTGTTTGTTCTGAACAGTTAAACTGAGCAGCGTTCTTCAGAAAAATCTTTAAGGTACTGCAGATTCTTCAGTTTTCCAGCATCTTTGCATATTTGAACCCTTTCCAGCAGTGACTTTATGATTTTGAGATACATCTTCTCAGACTGAGGACATTTGAGGGACTCAAACACAACTATTTAAAAAGATTCAAACATTCACTGATGCTCCAGAAGGAAACAAGATGCATTTTCTGTTGGCTGATGCTCCAGTTTTAACCCCTCTCATTTGCTGCCCATATTATACTGTAAGCACCGAGCAACTAAATTTCCATGATGGTCAATCTACCCCAAATACTATCAGCAATCAGGGCTTATTTTTACATCTTTGTCATCCTTTTTGTGTTTGTGTGGCACTCAAAATTTACTGCTGTAGTGTTGCTGCAGGAGGTGTTTGACTCACATTTGGACTGTTTGAGAAAGAAAGTTTGACTGCCGTGACTAGAAGTTTTAAAATCTATTCTTACTTTCAGCACTTCAGTCTCTTGCCCTATTTCTATTCCAAACTTCTGACAGCTTCAGTACCTCAGGGATGAGTAATAAGCAGCCAAGGACCAATGCCAGCCCATCACAACCCAAAGCAGATTATCCTCCACTGTAAGTAGCACATATGCATGTAATAAGAAAATATTGCTTGCTGTTTCAACTAGTATAAACCATTGAATTCTACTGTAACCAAAAAAATAAAAATTCACATATACATTTCCAACACACTTTCATGCTAATTCATAACCATTTTACAAATGGTACAATCTCATTTGCACAATTTCATGCAGTCTGCTTATGTCCCATTGGTGATTGGGTTTAGGGTTGGACTTTCATGCTTAAATTTTTTCCCCTTAAAAAATCATAGAATTGCATACATATAAAATTCCGAAATAATTATGTTTTCTCATGCAATTGGACATTTCTCAAAATGTTTTCTTTTATGTTCCACAGAAGCAAGAATGTCATACAGATTTGGAACGACAGGAGGGTGAGTAAATGCTTTCATTTTTGGAATCAACTATCCCCTAAATTGAGAGCCAGCCGACAACTAGATTGACCCACTAGGAAAAGTTCCAATAGCCAGTCCATTCTTGAGTATATCTAAGATGAAAGCAGAAAAAGAAAATAATGGTGGAGGAGGAAAGAGAGAGAGTCTGTTTTATCAGTAAACCAATGGAGTTTTAACCCCTGTCCCAATAGTGTTATGCCTGTAGAGGTGACCAAAGTGCATTCCAAGGATTCCAGGTTGGACAGGAGACTGGATATTGTAAATCTGCTCTGTCGCAGTAAACAGACACTGGCCAGTCCTCTCTTCATATGACCTGACCCTAGTAGAACGCCTCAGACCTGTAGACGCTCCTTTGGCATGTGTGAATCTTGTCAAGGCCTTTCTGTCACCATGTTTGAGCCTTGCGTTCAGATTCCTATTGCAAAGCATTCAGAAGAACAAAATGTATATTCTGATGTTTTGTCACAATGTTAAAATATAGGTTGTTTCTTCAATAACTTTGAGTAGTAGAACATACTTGGAAATACTTTGAGCTATAATTGTGTTTACTGTAAATTTCTATTGAGGAGGCAATACCACCACAGAATTATTTTGTTATCTGCAAATACTAAAAAGCATTACTCAGTTCAGATGAGTGCACTGGATGTATTCTAGGTTCACAATGAATGTTGTACAGGCGCACGCTTTGTAATTTGCATACCTTATGGATGATATATAAGATGTATTTTTCTCTGGAATTCAGAATGTTCTGCAGACTACCACCAAAAAAAAGTCCCACACCCTTCTTTGTGCCCAAATTGTCTTTCAGAAATACTGTTTTAGTGAAAAGGTGGTGGATCGTGTGTTGCACATTTGTTTGCCATGTTATGAGTTGAGAGCAGTGGGTGATGAGTTCCCCATGTGCATCTGAAGTTTCTTTCACGTTACCTGACCCTGCATCAGAATGATGAGGTGCTGCATGATCGGCCTTTAGACTTTATCGCCTGGCACCTCCTCTCAGGTCACAAGAACCTAAACCAAATGTGAAATAGAAATAGATCAGAGATGTGAATCAAAGGACAAGCCCTCAGAAAGAAGGATAAAGAGGGGGTTAACGACAGGATGGGCTTCAGGGCAGAGGATGGAGGTTTGACCTGTCTTTTAGCCCATAGTTATGTTGTCTTAAGACATTTTCAATTTGACCAGAGCCATGGGAAATTGATTATACCCCAAGAAGCTAGTTGCAGTACTGTAGGTCTTGTTTACAGCTGGTATTAACATCTGCCTTGGACGAACCAATCACAAGAGGACAACACTAATACAGGTGTAAAAGGAGTCCAGAAAATTTTAGAATAGATTGCTCACACCACAGACACAGTCCAAATTGCATGTAAAAGTGTTACATTTGCAGTCTATCTTGAGCATTCATATATAGTGAAATAAATATAAACCATTTCAATATTTTATTTCTCTTATGCTCACCAATTATAAGTATCTTGATGCTAATCAAGGCTGCATTCATTTGACTAAAAATACAGTAATATCTTTAAATATTATTGCAATTTAAAACAACTGTTTTACATTTTAATTCAGTTTAAAATAAAATGTATTCCTGTAATTGTAAAACTGAATCTTCAGCAGCTCGCATAAGAAATCATTCTAAAATCATAGAAATCATTCTAATATGCTGCTCAAGAAATGAATTGGCACCATTGAAAACAGTTTTCATGCTTACGATTTTTGTAAAAACCATTTAACATTTTTTTCAGGATTTTGTAATGAATAGACAATTCAGAAGAACAGCATTTTTTTTTAAATATAATTTTTTTTGTGAAATTATAAAAGCATTTACTGCCACTTTTTTCATCAATTTGATGCATCCTTGCTGAATAAAAGTATTAATTTCTTCTAAAAATATTTATTACTGACCTCAAATCTTTGAACAGTACTGTATATTCTAAAAGACCGTAATTTTTAAATGAATATGTGTATACAGAATGTAATTTTTACTAGACAACATTCTAGTTGCAGTCAGTTTCCATTTGTGAATAGTTTCCAAAATCCAAAATTCTAAAATCCAAGTTTTCATTTTGAGTTATAATTATAAAGCCATAATACGAAAGTCAGAAGAAAGTCGAGATGACCAGCACCCAAGTCCCCTGGCTCTGTCCACTATCCTGCATTGTCCCGAGGCAGGAGGGTGCTTCCCCTCCTCTGACCCTCTGGAGTCTTCCACACTAATAACTGCAGTATACCTTCACACCGTGCAAATGGGCCCTTTTGTTGGTCTGCTTAGGAGCTCGGGGGGTAAGGATGGGGGGTGGGGGCCCCTCAGAGGGAGTTGCCAGGAGGATTTACTTTGTCATTTGAAGAAGGGGGAAACTCAAAACGTGGGGCTGAGGCAGGGCACTGCTCAGGAAGGCAGCAAGAGCCTTTTCTTTAGGCAGCATTGTTCGGATGGCTTTGTGGCTGGAATATATTATCATCTCGGACTCTGAGGCTGAATGCTCTGTATGAGAGATGATTTTGGGCCAAAGAGAGACAGAGGAAGGGAAACAGTAGAGAATGCTTTACAGAATCACTGACATGTATAGTAAGGTTTGGGTCACATGACCAGATACAACTCAATGGATTTCTTTTGTTGCCAACTTTGTTGCTAAATGCACTCATGAAGTCTTTAACCATGTTATTTGTGAGAAAAATAATTTGTAGTCCTTTCTCTCTCTCTCTCTCTCTCTCTCTCTCTTTATTCTTGGCCCACCGCTCAGTTCAGGTGAATTTATCAGGATTGGCCAGCCATATGTTTTTACCAGCTCCTCATTGTCATCACTTTCTGATTCACTTGAAAGATTTCCTCAGTGTTCACCAGAGTAAGTGCATCTGAATGTAGTAGAGATTAAATATCAAATGATAAATCAGTTGAAAAATCCCATCGACTTTTGTATCTGTATCTGTTTGTGTCTGTATATAACTGATTTGAAGCAATAAATTAAGACTAAAATTGTAAGTGTGTTTTACCTGTTTTTTTATTACCACTCTTTCTTGGTCATCTGTTTTACTGTCATGGCTTTTTGAATGCGCAGTGTAGGTGCCTTAGCAAACCTAAATGCCTGATGCTTTTTCTCTTTCCTTTCAAGATATAATCACATCTCAATCAATGGATAATAACTATTCACGTTGCTAAAGCCACATGCGTATGCTTTAGCACACACACCTTAAAGAGCATCCAATGAAGTCTCCAGAAGTTTATCTCTCTCTCCTGGATAGAACAGGACTCTCTGCTTTAAGAGAAAGGGGGAGGGAGAAAGAGTCATCAGAGAGAAAGAAAGACACAGAGATAAAGGGAATTAAGGGAGGAAGAGGCTGAAACAAAGGAAGAAAGGACAGATAAAACCATGGTGGGGACCATCAGCTAGGATGCCCCCCAGCAGGAGAGTGACCCCTTCCTTTCTTCCTTTCATTGCCCATATCCATCCATATCTCTATTACTCCTCCCTATCGCTCCTTCTTGGATGTCCTTCCTCTATTATGTCTCTCCATCCTCAAATTCTCTTCTACTGCCCCATGTTGATGGCATCCTTCGTTCATACCCTGAGAACTGTCGGTGTGGCATCCGTCTCACGAATGTGGTCATACACTTCCTGTCCCCAAGACTAGCAAATTATGCCCATCATAAACCTTTTATGTCATTTAACGTGTGTAGAAAGTACCATGAAGATAAGTCATATTTTGGATTGCTGATGATGAATGTGCACATAGATATTTCAAATAAGACATACGACATAAGCCACTAGTGAGAAAGCATCTATTTGACGTTCTTTTCAAAATGATTATATTATATAATTACTATTTTTACTGTATTTTTGATCATATAAATGCAGCCTTGCTCAGCTTTTTAATAAATTAAAATGTAAAGGTGCCGTATGTAAAACTGATACAGAGTGGTTAAACTCAAAATAATTCTTAATAATGGATAGGGTTTTTTTTTTCACCTGGTCCCTCCTCCTCAGACTTGACACACACACATGTTGCCAGATTGACTGGAGGTTTCCCGCTGTGTTTCCTGCCAACATGCAATCTGGGGTGCCGAAATACAATTGGGTAAACTTGCAGAGGGCGGGTTTCACAAACCAAAACAGAGACTGACATTCTGGCCCGGAACTAACATTTTCAAAGGAGATTAACAAATATATTAACTTAGCATGTTTCTTAAATATCTGCAAATATATTATGGTATGTTTATGCTTTAGAAGAGACAAAAAAATTGCATACAACACATTTAAATATATTCAAATGGAAAACAGTTATTTAAATTTGCAATAATATTTCACAATATTACCAATATTTTAGTGCAGCCTTGGTAGGAATAAGAAACTTCTTTCAAAACTTAAAAAAATCATATTGAGCCTAAACTTCTGAATATGTCATAATATTTCTTTGTTTTAAAAGTTTCCCCAATTTTTTTTTTTTTTTTTTTTTTGATTTTGAACATCTCACCTGTACATGGATTTTATTTGAAGCATTTCTGTTGGATCTTGATGCTATCTTGGATAGGGATAGGGTTTTTTTTTTCACCTGGTCCCTCCTCCTCAGACTTGACACACACACATGTTGCCAGATTGACTGGAGGTTTCCCGTTGTGTTTCCTGCCAACATGCAATCTGGGGTGCCGAAATACAATTGGGTAAACTTGCAGAGGGCGGGTTTCACAAACCAAAACTGAGACTGACATTCTGGCCCAGAACTAACATTTTCAAAGGAGATTAACAAATATATTAACTTTGCATGTTTCTTAAATATCTGCAAATATATTATGGTATGTTTATGCTTTAGAAGAGACAAAAAAATTACATACAACACATTTAAATATATTCAAATGGAAAACAGTTATTTAAATTTGCAATAATATTTCACAATATTACCAATATTTTAGTGCAGCCTTGGTAGGAATAAGAAACTTCTTTCAAAACTTAAAAAAATCATATTGAGCCTAAACTTCTGAATATGTCATAATATTTATTTGTTTTAAAAGTTTCCCCAATTTTTTTTTTTTTTTTTTTTGATTTTGAACATCTCACCTGTACATGGATTTTATTTGAAGCATTTCTGTTGGATCTTGATGCTATCTTGGCTCTGTTACTTTCTAGATTTTTAGAGGATTTAAAAAATCATGTCAATAGGCGGCTTTCCAGATGATTAGAAACTGGAGTAATTGGCTGGAAGATAGACTGGTGTACTCATGTGTGCTAAAGATGCTCAGAGAACATGCAAGACTAGTATGGCTACTTATTTTAGTCTTAACATGGCCCATTTAACTGCATCCTAATTGTATCACTCTATTTATTAGCATTTTCTCTGTTTCCTTCTAATATGTGTAATTGTATGTTAAATGCCTCTTAGGGTTATGACAGAGTCTCTAATCTCCTAATGACAGTGGAGTTGTGGGTAATGGCTTTATGGGCATATAACAGCATCTGTATTATTTGCTGTCTGTGGTGTCACCGAATGGCCTAAGACCCTTCAGTCCTCATTATGCCTCCAAACCCAGCATTCCTAAACAAGAGATCCTCTTCTCAGTCCTCTTACGTCAGAGAAACCAGTGACCTTCGTAAGACCTCCAAGTCATTCTTGAGCTGGGCCACCATCTCCTATGGAAAAGTTTCACTCTTTTACTCTCTTCCTCTAGAGTGAGAGAGTGGGGAGGGGTAGAAATACTGAATAGATAGCGAGAGGCTACTTTTGAATGGGTGTGCTTTGGTAGTATGTTAAAAAGTACAATAGTATTTACATCCAATTACCGCATCGTTCAGGGCCATTAACAAGACAAGCCGGGCCACGAGGCCCCAGGCTGCATCGAGGGAGAGAAAGAATAAAGGATGAGAATAATTTTTTTTTTACTTATAACCCATAAATGACAATTCTTTCACCAATTACTCCTGTTCCAAACCCATAATGCTTTCTCTCTGGTGAACACAAAAGGTTAATATAGTGTAAGTGAGTGAGGACTGGGGCTGTTAAATTTAAAATGACACCATGAATGTATCATCAAGTAAATATGCCTAATGTGCTATATTCCACGTCTTCTGAAACGATATAGTGTTTGTATGAGAAATAAACTGAAATTTAAAATGTTTATGTGTTTTAGCACCAATGTAAACAAATTGGTATTTTCAGTTAAATGTTTTAATGAATTCCAATCCGACTCATTGGTACAATTATTTAGTCTCAGCACATCTCACTTGGGGGGAAGATGATTTTAAGTTATTATACTGTATGAATTACAACATACAAATTGTTGTTTGCATTATTGTACAAATTGTAAATCATGACTTTTCATTGTTAGATGAGCTATGGCCAGTGTTGTTATTGTAAACTAAGATTATGAAATATAGTTTTTGGTAATTGAAAGAAAGCTGAAATAAAATTAAAATGAGAAATTTTGCCTTGGCAACTAACTACATTTAAGTTGAAGTAATACAATGACTGTAACACAGTAACACAAGACTGATAAATTTCAAATGTTTATTTCTTTTAATATTGATGATTATAAACAACAACTAAAGAAAATCCCAAATTCAGTATCTCAGAAAATTAGAAGATAACTTAAGACCAATACAAAGAAAGGATTTTTAGAAATCTAAAAAGTATAAAAATGAAAAGTATGAGCATGTACAGCACTCAGTACTTAGTTGGGGCTCCTTTTGCCTGAATTACTGCAGCAATGTGGTGTGGCATGGTGTCGATCAGTCTGTGGCTG
Source organism: Carassius auratus (assembly GCF_003368295.1). Classification (NCBI taxonomy): domain Eukaryota; kingdom Metazoa; phylum Chordata; class Actinopteri; order Cypriniformes; family Cyprinidae; genus Carassius; species Carassius auratus. The sequence continues at coordinate 24,920,793 of NC_039276.1, forward strand.
TGCTCAAGTGTTATGAGAGCCCAGGTTGCTCTGATAGTGGCCTTCAGCTCTTCTATATTCTTGGGTATGACATATCGCATTTTCCTCTTCACATAGATTTTCTACAGTAACTGGTAGCTTTGGCACTGTGTGCAGGTGCCAAGTCCTGTTGGAAAATGAAATCTGCATCTCCATAAAGTTGGTCAGCAGCAAGAAGCATGAAGTGCTTTAAAACTTCCTGGTATACGGCTGCATTGACCCTGGACCTCAGAAAACACAGTGGTCCAGTCCTTTTTGAAGCGAGTGACGCTGTCTGTTGTTCAAGAGTGGCTTGACACCAGGATTGCAACAGCTGAAACTATGTCTTGCATACGTCTGTGCGTAGTGGTTCTTGAAGCAGTGACTCCAGCTGCAGTCCACTCTTTGTGAAACTCCCCCACATTTTTTAATGGGTTTTGTTTCACAATCCTTTCCACAGTGTGGTTATCCTTATTGCTTGTACAATTTTTTTCTAAAACATATTTTCCTTCCCTTCGCCTCTCTATTAATGTGCTTGGACACAGAGCTCTGTGAACAGCCAGCCTCTTTTGCAATGACCTTTTGTGTCTTGTCCTCCTTGTGCAAGGTGTCATTGGTCGTCTTTAGGACAACTGTCAAGTCAGCAGTCTTCCCCATAATTGTGTAGCCTACAGAACTAGACTGAGAGACCATTTAAAGGCCTTTACAGGTGTTTGAGTTAATTAGCTGATCAGAGCGTGGCACCAGGTGTCTTCAATATTGAATCTTTTCACAATATTCACATTTTTCTGAGAGACTGAATTTGGGATTTTCCTTAGTTGCCAGTTATAAACATCAAAATTAAAAGAAATAAAATACATATATATATATATATATATATAATATACAAGTTTCACTTTTTGAATGGAATTAGTGAAATAAGTCAAGTTCTTGATGATATTCTAATTATATGACCAGCACCTGTATATATACAGTATTGTTCAAAATAATAGCAGTACAATGTGACTAACCAGAATAATCAAGGTTTTTCGTATATTTTTTTATTGCTACGTGGCAAACAAGTTACCAGTAGATTCTTAGAAAACAAATGAGACCCAGCATTCATGATATGCACGCTCTTAAGGCTGTGCAATTGGGCAATTAGTTGAATTAGTTGAAAGGGGTGTGTTCAAAAAAATAGCAGTGTGGCATTCAATCACTGAGGTCATCAATTTTGTGAAGAAACACCCCTATTTAAGGATGAAGCCAACACTTGTTGAACATGCATTTGAAAGCTGAGGAAAATGGGTCGTTCAAGACATTGTTCAGAAGAACAGCGTACTTTGATTAAAAAGTTGATGAGAGGGGAAAACCTATAAAGAGGTGCAAAAAATGATAGGCTGTTCAGCTAAAATGATCTCCAATGCCTTAAAATGGAGAGCAAAACCAGAGAGACGTGGAAGAAAACGGAAGACAACCATCAAAATGGATAGAAGAATAACCAGAATGGCAAAGGCTCAGCCAATGATCACCTCCAGGATGATCAAAGACAGTCTGGAGTTACCTGTAAGTACTGTGACAGTTAGAAGACGTCTGTGTGAAGCTAATCTATTTTCAAGAATCCCCCGCAAAGTCCCTCTGTTAAAAAAAAGGCATGTGCAGAAGAGGTTACAATTTGCCAAAGAACACATCAACTGGCCTAAAGAGAAATGGAGGAACATTTTGTGGACTGATGAGAGTAAAATTGTTCTTTTTGGGTCCAAGGGCCACAGGCAGTTTGTGAGACGACCCCCAAACTCTGAATTCAAGCCACAGTACACAGTGAAGACAGTGAAGCATGGAGGTGCAAGCATCATGATATGGGCATGTTTCTCCTACTATGTTGTTGGGCCTATTTATCGCATACCAGGGATCATGGATCAGTTTGCAAATGTTAAAATACTTGAAGAGGTCATGTTGCCCTATGCTGAAGAGGACATGCCCTTGAAATGGTTGTTTCAACAAGACAATGACCCAAAACACACTAGTAAACGGGCAAAGTCTTGGTTCCAAACCAACAAAATTAATGTTATGGAGTGGCCAGCCCAATCTCCAGACCTTAATCCAATTGAGAACTTGTGGGGTGATATCAAAAATGCTGTTTCTGAAGCAAAACCAAGAAATGTGAATGAATTGTGGAATGTTGTTAAAGAATCATGGAGTGGAATAACAGCTGAGAGGTGCCACAAGTTGGTTGACTCCATGCCACACAGATGTCAAGCAGTTGAAAAAACTGTGATGTCAAGCAGTTGAAAAAACTGTGGTCATACAACTAAATATTAGTTTAGTGATTCACAGGATTGCTAAATCCCAGAAAAAATAAATGTTTGTACAAAATAATTTTGAGTTTGTACAGTCAAAGGTAGACACTGCTATTTTTTTGAACACACCCCTTTCAACTAATTGCCCAATTGCACAGCCTTAAGAGCGTGCATATCATGAATGCTGGGTCTTGTTTGTTTTCTGACAATCTACTGAACCTACTGGTAACTTGTTTGCCACGTAGCAATAAAAAATATACTAAAAACCTTGATTATTCTGGTTAGTCACATTGTACTGCTATTATTTTGAACAATACTGTATATATATATATATATATATATATATATATATATATATATATATATATATATATATATATATATAATATAATTATATAAAATATATAAATAAAAACAAGTTATAAAAATAAAAGTAAAAATAAATATACAGAATATTCTATTTTATTAAAGGGGGGGGGGGGGGGTGAAATGCTCGTTTTCACTCAATATCCTGTTAATCTTGAGTACCTATAGAGTAGTACTGCATCCTTCATAACTCCAAAAAGTCTTTAGTTTTATTATATTCATAAGAGAAAGATAGTCTGTACCGATTTTTCCCGGAAAACCACGACAGACTGGAGGCGTGATGTGTGGGCGGAGCTAAAGAATCACAAGTGCGAGTAGGCTTTTGCGTTGAGAGCATGTGGAAGCTGTGACATTACCGTGAGGAAAAAAACAACCAAAACAAACCATGGCTAACAGTCAGATTCAGCATATATTTATGATCCAGAATCAGATCCCGAGGCTGAAACTGAACGAGAGCAGCAGCAGCAACGACTCGCTCTGAGCGGGGCTCGAACCCGGGTCTCGGCATGGGAGGTGGACGCACTAACAAGAAGGCAGAGATATTTGAAGCAGTTTTACTCACCGCCTGCGGTTCCAACACACGATCGTGGCCCTTTTTTGATGGGATTGCATCATCCTTAAGAAATAAACGATACTCAAATCCGTCGTCAAACTGGGCCATGTTTGTAAAACAAGCATCTTCGAAATGCAGGGAACAAACACAAACACTTGCACAACTCCGTTGATGCTCTGTAAAAATAAACTCCATGCACTGGTCCCTTAATGCTGTTTCTCTTTTGGTAATCTGTGCAGGGTTGTCTTGCCCTGTCAACCAAAAACACACTTCTTTTGTGACATTTCTCGACGCTCTCGCTCTGATCAGTGAATGTCTCTGCTCTCTCTGCTCTGCTATACGGGAGCGCGCGCTCTTCCGGCAGACGTGACCTAGGACCCATATAAGGAAATTCCGCTCCATCTAACGTCACAAAGAGCCATACTCGAAAAAAACTTTCCGAAACTTGTGACAAACCGGAAGGAGTATTTTTGGAACAGAAATACTCCTTCAAACGTACAATTTAATTTTTGAAACTTTGTCCATGTTTAGCATGGGAATCCAACTCTTTAACAGTGTAAAAAACTCAGTATGAATGAAATAGCATTTCACCCCCCCTTTAATAACAGTATATAAATAATGAAAACGGACTATAACGTATTATAATACCAATATTTAACAATATTTTACATTATTACACAATAGCCATATAATTGCATAAACAATCTTATTTGCAGCTCTAAGCTTGCCTAGTTTTACTATTTAAAAGTTATTATTAATAAAAATTACATAATATATTGCTTAACATATCCTTAGTGCATTAAAGTTGATTATTTATACATTTAATGGAATATAAATATTTGAATGAACATGAACATGAACATGAACTGTCTGTTAATAATTATATAATATGTTTTAAGACTTACTAATGCAAGCTTAAAAGAAGTCTTCCAATGATTGTGTGTGTGTGTGTGTGTGTGTGTCATGTGCCTCACAAAAGCCATCTATCTGGACAGGAGTGAGTTGTCAAAGAAATTAGTTTCCATACTCATCCTATTGTCAGCCTTTGTTTTCTTATAATTAATGACCAGTAAATCAAGATGACTATCCAGTATGGTATGTTTGCCTATATTTAATATCTGTCACCACTTACAGAAGGTGACTAATGGTCTAAATGATTGTAGCCAGTGCTGACTTTTATTGTCACTGATGCAAGAGTTTGGATCATGTTCAGCCCTCTCAACACTCAAACGTTTGAGAAATCTGATATTACCCCCTCTCAGGGACTAACTTCTTTTCTTTTGTCTCCCTCTTCTTTATTTCGTTTGATGGAAAGGCAGAGGAGACCCTCTCTCCCTCTTTTGTCCAGCATCTCTCTTTCAGCGCTCTGTCTTCCTCTTTCTTCCACTGGTCTTCAGAGCAGTAATGCATTCCTCCCCCTGGCCGTCCCACCTTGCGTGAGAAAAGCAGAGTCCCACACAAAAACACAACTGTTCCCAAATTCATAAATATTAATCAGTCAACACCCCTTTCTATTAAACTCAGAGACTGCTACTAAACTGGTAACTGGCAGCCACCCCTCCCTCTTTCACCCCTATTTTTCCTTCCTTTCTCTCTATTTCTCTCTCTCTCTCTTTCTTTCTCTCTCTCTTTCTCTCTCTCTCTCTGGGAACTGGCTAGTGAGTGGTTGCCGTCTCCTCTCTGTGTCGTGACCCGGGGGGTTGTAAGGTTATAGGTGCAGTGCAGAGACTTTGACTCAATTGTGTAATGTTTCTTTGAAGAGAACAGTTTCTCTCTACCTTTTCTCTTCTTTTTAAAAGCTTATTTTGGAAAGTGTTTAGACGCTGCTTCTCCATTAATGACATTTTTGTCTCAAGTGTAAATTGTGGCCCTAACATTTTTTGGATGCTTTTGGACCAGTTAGTCTAACCAAAAATGAAAATGTCATAATTTGTCATCATTTCCTCTCCCTCAAGTCATTTCAAACCCATCAGTCCTTGGTTAATTAATTACACACACACACACACACATATATATATATATATTTTTTTTTTTTTTTTTTTAACCTGAGCAGTTTTTTTTTAATTTGAAAGTTCAGGTATACAACATAGAAGATCCAAAAAGCGAATAAATCTGTGTTTACATGTAAATAAAAGCCTGCATTAAATCTGTTCATCATATATATCGATCATATCTCTTTACAAGACTTGGTTTTGGATCTTTTAAGTTTTGGCCTGGACTTGTTGGGAATGTAGAAACTTCTCAGGTTTCATTATAAATATCCGAATTTAAATATATCCTAACATCTCAGAATATTTTGAATGTTATGAGGTTGAGTAAATGATAACAAATTAAATTTTTTTGGTGAACTGTCCCTTTAAGACACACTTAAATGCATAGGAATGTCATTGCATTGCAAAAACAATTTGGCATGATTCTTTTAACAGAATATCTTCACTTTTGTTATACATTTTATTAAATAACAAACTAGAAGTCAGTTCCCTTCAATTTCACACAGGTGTTTAAGGAGAATAACCACAAACAATGTTTTTCTAAAAAAAAAAAAAAAAAAATCCTAATCTTTGGCTTGATAAACTGTTTTACTGTTTTTTTTTTTATATGAATGGTACTTGGTTTGATTTGCTATTATATAATGCAAATATATTGTAAGGTGTGGCTTAAGACTACAGTTTTTTTGACGGCACAGAATTTCTTATGGTTTTTTGAAGTACCATCTCTTTAAGACACACATAAATCAGCTGATCATCACACATCGTATCAGCAGTATTGGCCCACTTTTTATCCATTGTGAGATCAGCCATTGACAAAGATGAAACTTTAGCCATTGCTGAAAGCCAAACTCTTTTCTTCCAGGACCTCTGCTCCATCTAAGGTCCCATCAGGTTATCACAGAGGCCCCTGTGGCAGTGGATACCTGTTTTCTCTATACAGCCTTTATCTGAAGCCCACCCTAATGTGGTGACCGTCCGTCTAGGAGACAGAAATTCCATTGCTTTACTCACTGTGGCCGTGCACACTTCAATGCATCCGGTACAGGCACATTCATGCATTCTGAGCCTGAAAGCTGTGTGTGAACTCTGATATGTAGAAGCCTGCTGGTTCAGTGGCAGGAAAGTGGTGTCAGTTAAACCTGATGAAAGCTATGCTTTTCTCACAGCTCCACTCAGAACTGCTTCTATCATCACACTTAATTACCCTGCTCACTTAACAAAAGTAATCGTTGATGTTTAACGGGTACGTTAAAGCTATTGTCTTATCTTTCCTTACAATGTAGTAATGTAGGTTTTGCCTTGCGAAACGTTCTTGGAATGAAGTTTTGCGGTGATAATACTAGTATGTGAACACTGCTAGAAACACGTATTTCTATTTCTGCATCTTCAAACAGACTTTGGAGTTGGAACAGCAATGTAATATTAGGTTTAAGCATTGGATAAACACTTTTACTTTGTTTTACATTTTTTGCTATGTCACTGACCCCAAAACTTCTGAAAAGTAGTGTTTATTTATATGAATATGAATTATATGTATTATATATAAAAACCTATAAAATACTATATGTTATATATTAATAAATATTTTCATACATTATACTCAGTGTTGGGGAGTAACTAGTTACATGTACCGGCGTTACCTAATTTAATTACAAAATAAATGTAACTGTAATCACTTACAGCTACTAAGAAAAAAAGAGTAATTAAATTACAGTTACTTATGAAAATTGTAACGATTACAAAGGGGATAACATTTGAATATTTACACACATCCACATATAGCTTATTTCTTTCCTAAATTATGTAATTATGCAATGATTTGGTTTTAAACACAGTATCTAAAAACTATTTCATTTGGATTTTAAATCTGCATTGAACATCAGATCAATCTCAAAGTAAAAGGCAGTACTAAAGTCTGATTGTGTGGTGCATGTGTTCAAATGTGATCATCTTAATTCAAGTGATGAAGGATTGTGAAAGTCTGACAGTATTGAGCACCACTTTATGGTTAAACCTGCATGGTGTAAATGTTTGAAAATGATTAACAGTTGCAAATAAACATTCATTAGAAATTTAGAAAAGTAATCAAAAAGTACTCAAAAACAATTAGTTACATTACTTTATTAAAGTAATTAAATAAGTTACATTACTATTACATTTTAAATGGGGTAACTTGTAATCTGTAACCTATTACATTTGCAAAGTAACCTTCCCAACACTGATTATACTATACCTCAAACTGGATTTATTAGGTGTTTGACCAGACAATGGGAAGCCTACCCTAATATGTCTCAGATAGTACTTATCTCTGGTGTGCTGCACACCAGGCAGCTCTCTGCTGGTGCACAAATGTCTGTTTTATCCTCGACTGTCCCAGCATGAGAAGGTTAAACACTCCATGCATGAGATGCTAAGCAGGGGAAGTCTTCCCATCATCCCCACCTGATCTTTCCCAGCAGGACACTAAAGCAGAGCCGTGTTGGGCTTTTTGCTCTCTTTGGGAGAAAGAGAGCGACTAACAGTGCAGGAATGTCTGTAGGTGAGGGTGACGGAAAGATAGACGGGTGATGAGATGGAGAGAAAAGACTAATTAAGCTTAGAGGCTGAACACAGTCGACGGTATGGAGATTTGTTTACCCGTGAAGTCTTTTATTTCGAAGCAGGGCTGTCTTTCAGCAATCTCTTTAAATCGCTCCCTCCTTCACCGTCTCACTTTGTAGCTCTACAGCTGCTGGGCTGTGGGACTCGAGAGAATGAGGGGTGAGGGGGGAGAGAATAAAAGGGTGGTGGGTACGGATAGAAAGGAAAGTGATTTGTGGGGAGAGAGAGGTCGATGCAGTGCTGCTTTGAAGTCAAATGAATCAGTGTGTGTGTGTGTGTGTGTTTGTGAGCAAGATCCCAAAAGCAGAAAAGAGAGTTTAGCTCTTTAGAAGAGGAGCTGAGGAAGGAGTGAAAGAAGAGAGTCAATGGCCGAGGGACTGCTGGATGGAGAGAAAAGAGGAGGGGTACCGCTGCTGGTCAAAGAGTTTGGAGTGAGTGACTGACAAAACCCAGCGCATTCCTCACATACCCTCAGTACTTTTCATCTTTCCAACATTATGTGTTTTTCAGCTCGACTCCCTCTGCTCCTCACTGTCCTCTCATCTTGCACACGGTCGCAACTGACTCTTGCTTTCATAAAAGCTTTAAGGACACTTTTAAATGTCTCTGCTCTAATGACTCAGAATTCAAAAGGGGTTGACTTACTGGTTAGTTGCATCTGAAAGCATATATACAGTACACATTGTGGTATTTCCTGAATATTTCAGGATAACACTCAAAAGGTATTTTATTTACATGTTGAGCACTTTGGTGGGTCAATCTCGCAAAAACATGTCCTGGTCACATAAATACAGTACAGACCAAAAGTTTGGACACACCTTCTCATTCAAAGAGTTTTCTTTATTTTCATGACTATGAAAATTGTAGATTCACACTGAAGGCATCAAAACTATGAATTAACACATGTGGAATTATATACATAACAAAAAAGTGTGAAACAACTGAAAATATGTCATATTGTAGGTTCTTCAAAGTAGCCACCTTTTGCTTTGATTACTGCTTTGCACGCTCTTGGCTTTCTCTTGATGAGCTTCAAGAGGTAGTCACCTGAAATGGTCTTCAACAGTCTTGAAGGAGTTCCCCGAGAGATGCTTAGCACTTGTTGGCCCCTTTGCCTTCTGTCTGCGGTCCAGCTTACCCCTAAACCATCTGGATTGGGTTCAGGTCCGGTGACTGTGAAGGCCAGGTCATCTGGCGCAGCACCCCATCACTCTCCTTCTTGGTCAAATAGCCCTTGATGCCTTCAGTGTGACTCTACAATTTTCACAGTCATGAAAATAAAGAAAACTCTTTGAATGAGAAGGTGTGTCCAAACTTTTGGTCTGTACTGTACATAAAAGTATAAAATAAATTAAATTTTACAATTTAATTTAAACAAAAAATGTACAATGCATAACACATTTGCTTCCCATGTTCTCATTCGTAAGTCAACTATTTTTACAGCATAAATTAAAGAACACAAATATAATTATGCTTAATACTTGTTAAAGAGTTGGATTCCCATACTAAATATGGACAAAGTTTCAAAAATTAAGTTGTACGTTTGAAGGAGTATTTCTGTTCCAAAAATACTCCTTCCGGTTTGTCACAAGTTTCGGAAAGTTTTTTTCGAGTATGGCTCTGTGTGACGTTAGATGGAGTGGAATTTCCTTATATGGGTCCTAAGGGCACATCTGCCGGAAGAGCGCACGCTCCCATATAGCAGAGCACTGAGAGCACAACAGACGTTCACTGAACAGAGCGAGAGCGTCGCGAAAAGTCACTAAAGAAGTGTGTTTTTGGTTGCCAGGGCAAGACAACCCTGCACAGATTACCAAAAGAGAAACAGCATTAAGGGACCAGTGGATGGAGTTTATTTTTACAGAGCATCGTCGGAGCTGTGCAAGTGTTTGTGTTTGTTCCCTGCATTTCGAAGATGCTTGTTTTACAAACAAGGCCCAGTTTGACGTTGGATTTGCGTATAGTTTATTTCTTAATGATGATGCAATCCCAACGAAAAAGGGTCTCGATCGTGTGTTGGAACCACAGGCGGTGAGTAAAACTGTTTAAAATATCTCTGCCTCCTTGTTAGTGCGTCCGCCTCCCATGCCGGAGACCCGGGTTCGAGCCCCGCTCGGAGCGAGTCGTTGCTGCTGCTGCTCTCGTTCAGTTTCAGCCTCTGGATTTGATTCTGGATCATAAATAAACGGCTGAATCTGACTGTTAGCCATGGTTTGTTTTGGTTGGTTTTGTCCTCACGGTGTCACAGCTTCCAAACGCTCTCATGCAAAAGCCTACTGGCGCTCGTGATTCTTTAGCTCCGCCCACACGTCACGCCTCCAGCCGGTCGTATTTTCCCAGGAAAAATCGGTACAGACTATCTTTCTCTTATGAATATAATAAAACTAAAGACTTTTTGGAGTTATGAGGGATGCAGTACTACTCTATAGGTACTCAAGATTAACAGGATATTGAGTGAAAACGAGCATTTCACCCCCCCCCCCCTAAAGTTAAGGTAAAAGGGATGTTTTATAAGGGGCTATTCACACAGAACGTGTTTTGTATTCCACCGCAGTGCTTTTTCCATTGTTTTTCTATACAAATATGCACTAGATGAACATGGTTGATGGTCTCGTGTGTAACACGCCATTCTAAAAATGGGGTGCTCGGGTAAAAATAAGTTTTAAAAACTTGTTCAAAGACCTTGCATTGTTTTTCCTTTATGCTGTCCTTTCTGTGTCCTGCATTTTTAAATGTTCTGTATGAACCGGCTCGAAATGAAAAAAGAAAACAACTTGTGCGTAAAAAAAGGCTCAGTTGTCTCTAAGCCAAACATAATTTCTTATTTCTTATTTGAGAGTGAAACATGACCCAGACATGTTCTTGGGGTTCATCCTGTTGAACACTATTGGGAAACACTAGCAAAAAAAAAACCATTAAAACAGGTTTTCTAAACACACCCTGAGTTTGCATTTGGTCACATCCCAAACCATTTTTTATTATTATTAAGAAACAATGATTTCAGCCACATTCCAATTTTAATGCTACTTTTTTTGGTCTAAAAAAAAAAAAGCTTTTTGCGTCTTGTTTCTTAGGTTGTTTGTGGGTTTGTTTGAGCCTCTTGCTGCTGTTGTCTGAGTTTTGAGTACGCTCTAAGGGCATGTTGTCTAATTTAAAGCTATATTTGTGGTCTTGGCGTTCGGGACTTTTTTGGAATATCATTATTTTCGTCTTTTTGAGGTTAACTGACAGGGCCCATGTCTGACATGCCTCCCTCTCTCTCTCAGACTCTTCAAACAGCTAAACTGTATGGAGATACTCTGAGCCCCTGGGCACATGACAGCCTGATCCTGAAAATAGTGCTCAGCTAACGGGGATGTCTCGTCTCTACACCCCAACTCATAAACCTCCTGCAGCACCAAAAATATGACTATATTTGCCCTCAAATAAATCAGACCCGCTCCAAATCCCAGCACAGTTCTTTACCAATGTCAGATCTGGTTAAAAATGCCCCTGAATCCAACATTTCTTCTATTTGCTCATATCATATGCATATGCACATTTTCAACAGGATCGACAGCCAACTTATTTTATTTGATTGAATATCTATTATACTCAGCAGACTAAAAATAAATGCCTCAGATAACTTCGATAAACATTTGCCGCTGACGTCATTTGCTAGACAGTATGTCGAACATTTTCAGCGTCCATTTAGCTGCAATGAGTATCTTCTATTTAAGGCTGTTGACTTTTGGATTGGCTCTCAGTCCATCCAGCACTTTCCAAAATACCGAGAGATACTTTACACTAGATAATTAGGACGCATTAGGATGTCAAGAATGTCTAGCATCATCATTTACATTAACCTCCAACAGGGATTGTGTTTCCATCTCCATGATGATTTTTTTATTATGTGGTTAACAACGTCTGGTCTGCAGGAATGTGTGTGTATTGGCAGTGAGGCTTGATGTAACAGGCAGTAGCGTGTTAAAAGAGAAATTAGCAGCAGATTGCATTTTCACCAACTGTGCAACCGGCAACAACTACCTTTTCCATTTCAATTGCAGTTTAAAGGGGGGGGTGAAATGCTATTTCATGCATACTGAGTTTTTTACACTGTTAAAGAGTTGGATTCCCATGCTAAACATGGACAAAGTTTCAAAAATTAAGTTGTACGTTTGAAGGAGTGTTTTTGTTCCAAAAAAACCTCTTCCGGTTTGTCACAAGTTTCGGAAAGTTTTTTTCGAGTATGGCTCTGTGTGACGTTAGATGGAGCGGAATTTCCTTATATGGGTCCTGAGGACACTTCTGCCGGAAGAGCGCGCGCTCCCGTATAGCACAGAACTGAGAGGCTGAGCACACTGATCAGAGCGAGAGCATCGCGAAAAGTCACAAAAGATGTGTGTTTTTGGTTGCCAGGGCAAGACAACCCTGCACAGATTACCAAAAGAGAAACAGCATTAAGGGACCAGTGGATGGAGTTTATTTTTACAGAGCATCAACGGAGTTGTGCAAGTGTTTTTGTTTGTTCCCTGCATTTCGGATTGCACATCGTTTATTTCTTAAGGATAATGCAGTCCCAACGAAAAAGGGTCACGATCATGTGTTGGAACCGCATGCGGTGAGTAAAACTGCTTCAAATGTCTCTGTGTTGTTAACTTAGCTATCAGCGTGTAAGCACATCAAGTAAACAACATGCGATGTTGTCATCAAACTGCACTTTCCACATGTACAGGTAAAAAAAAAAAAAAAAAAAAAAAAAAGTCGACATAAAGTGGAACTTAGTCATTTTCCAAAACCGCTAAGCAAATATATACAGTTTCAGTACATACCACATAGAGACGTCGTTTGCTGATGCTGCTCTTGTTAAATTTCAGCCTCTGGATCTGTGTCACAGCTTCCAGACTCGCTCAACACAAAATCCTACTGGTGCTCGTGATTCTTTAGCTCCGCCCACACGTCACGCCTCTAGGCGCTCGTGTTTTTCCGGGAAAAATCGGTACAGACTATCTTTCTCTTATAAATATAATAAAAATAAAGACTTTTTGGAGTTATGAAGGATGCAGTACTACTCTATAGGTACTCAAGATTAACAGGATATTGAGTGAAAACGAGCATTTCACCCCCCCCCCCCCTAACAAGCTTTATTGGGATGGCATATGTTTTACTTATTTTCTAAAGCGCTTACATGGAGATGTCCAAACCAAAATGTGCATGTGTGAAACAGCTATACTAATGCAGTAAATGTATCACTTTTATAATATTAAAAAAGATTTCCCTTTCAGATAAAGGCCGTTCCTTTGAACGTTCTAATCATTTAATGAATCCTTTGGAACACGTATCACAGTTTCCACAAAAATTAAGCAGCACAGCTGCTTTCAACATGGGTAATAAGAAAAGTTTTTGAGCAGCAAATCAGCATAGAATGTCCTCTGAAGGACCGTTTGACACTGATGATTGGAGCGGTAGCTGCTGAAAAATCAGCTTTGATGAACATAAGAGGCTTTTGAATGGTAGTTTAATAACAAAGATAGTGTGTAATTGAAAAAGAAAGAGAAAATGTATTATACTATAGACTTATATTATTAAAAAAAGTAAAGGAAAATAGAATATGACAAAAGTAGTTTTCAGTATGTTTATAGTCATTAAGTCTCAATTTCAGTAGACTTATTTTTAGTTTTAAGTTTGAACATTGAAAAGGCAATTTTCAGTGGCTGTTTTAAAAATTTTCACTATTTTGCTTCAGTTTGTGATGATGTGCTTTAGAAAAACATTGCTTGGCTATCGCTAATGTCTTATTGATTACCTGTGACCTGTTGTTTTTGGAGTAAGCAGGGAGGGAGGAGGCTGCTCAGTATGTGGGACACATTTTCTTAGATTTATAATACTTAGACAAATGGTGTTTTAGACCCTGTTTCCTCAGCTCCACCGCACACTTGCTGTTACACTTTAAAGCCAGTGTGTAGCAGAAGAGTTTCGAGTGTAATACAAAGCATCCAAATTCTTTGCATCACTATTCAAGCAGACCAAGATTGTGATTGAGAAATTCAGACGTCAGTGAAAGGTAACGGCCTGTGAGTTTGAGTGGCAGTGGCGGAATTTTGAAATGCAAGATGAGATAGTGATATGTATCTGAATTCACCTTCTCAGTCCTACAGTGGGAAATGAACAAAGTGAAGGAATCATTCCAAATGCAGAAGGTTGTTTCATCATTGAGCCCTTTAAGATGTGATTTTGTGACTTGTGAAGGTGTGGAATTTGGTTGTGTATGTCTTTTCCACTGCTGTGATCTCCTGGGTGCTTTCGGCAGCTGCATAAACAACACTAAATCCTGGGCAGCCTCTCCTCTCAGCTGGGGGTCACGGCAAGGTTTGTCTCTTCCTTTCCCTTCCTCCTCTGCTCTGTCTTTTTTCCTTGTCTCTTCCTCCCGCTCTCTCTCTCCCTCCAAACCCATAAACAAAAACACACTTTGCATGTCAGATTTGGAAATTATCTAATTCTGGCAGGACAAATTCCTAAAGCTCTCCTATGAGCGTTTAAATGTCTATTATCATCCACAACTTATCTAGATTAGCATTTTCATAATAATTATAAATCCATGCTCTGCAACACTGAGAAATGCAGAGAAATCAGAGCAATATTAAAGCATAATACAGTTCATTATGTGTTTTTAAAATGAAATTTTAAACAGTGCTTTGTAGGCTACTATGTGTTTTAGCATTCTGTTAGCTATATAATATGCTAATACCTGACCAAAGACTGTGTATATACCAAGATGGGGCAGTTTATGTCAGATTGTTTCTGATTTGAAGTATGTTATTTAACCATGAGTTTGTGTTGAATTTTTTTCGATATCAGTATTTCCCCATTCAAGTAGGCAGGTTTGGGTCTTGCATGCCTGAGACAGCTGCCAAGAGGCATTGCAAACATGGTCTCAGAGTGAAATGTCTTCGGTCAAATGCTGTTGAAAGCAGGAGCTAGTTGCGACACATGTATGCTTCCAATGTGCAACTTTTCAGACTGATCAAGGATCCATTGAGGTCAGGATGGTGACTTAAGATCCGGTCACGTTAGCAAAGTTTTGGCGGGCTAAAGAGGTGCATTATGTATTGTTAATAGTGTAGCAATGAGATTTTCCCTTCAACATAAAGTTTCTCTATCAGAGTGGTTATTTGCTTTGCTAAATGTCACTAGTTTTGGGTTAAATCTTCATGGTTGTATAGGTTTTTAAGCTGTCTGGTCAGTGAAGTCTTCATTTGGATCATGACTCTATGCTGACAAGGATGAGTGATATCTGCTCCAGATGGGGTTATTTTGATCCAGTCCTGAGTGCAGGTTTGAGAAACGGTCTGGCACTGGTGTGGGTTGAGTTGCAGGCCATGATGGCAGCACATGGTGGGGGGGGGTGAGTGTTATTGCAGGAATGCAGAGATATCTGACCACATCATGTGAGCAGAGGAACCCCCCTGCACACTTATGCACACAGCCGTCATTCAGACAGACAGCATGAGGGCGAAGAGCAACCATGAAGAGCTGATCTGACATCAGTGTCTTAAGCAGTTGCCGCTGTTGGAATGTTGGGAGACAAAACAGGTTCCAGCTCTCTTAAAAATAAAGGAATCAGTTAGTACAAAGCCAAGTATACCTTTTAAGTTCCAGAAATCTGGTCAAGTTCTTTAAAAAGCATACATGCCAAATGACAGATCTGAAGAACCAATAATGTAACAACAAGAACTTGTGTAATGGATAATGTACAGTCTGGTGGCCATTATCTCAAAATAAATAGATAGAATCAATAGATAAAACCTTGTGTCAGCCTTTAGAGGTTTATTTTGCAATAATGAGTAGCTGGTGTACAATCATCCCACATATTACACATTCCACATACTAAGTGAGCTATTGATTTGAGTTAAAATCACTTCATACGAGAGACATTACACTAGTAAAGTGTTAGAGAGCGGCCAAAAATGCAGTTTAGGAGCCATTACAAAAATAATTTATATTATTAATTAAGAAATATTAATAATTTATTATTCATATTATTTATAGTTTAAAGGGGTCAAATGATGTTGCTAAAATGAACATTATTTTGTGTATTTGGTATAATGAAATGTGTTTATGTGGTTTAAGGTAAAAAAAAAACAAACATTATTGTTTCTCCTAACACGCAAAATTTTTACAAAGCTCATAGGTTTGAAAAGCTAGATGTCCTCTGATTGGCCAGCTTTCCAGTGCTTTGTGATTGGCCGAATGCCTCAAGCGTGTGACGGAATTGTTGCGCACCTTGTCATACTGTGATGCATGTCCTGGTCAGAACACTGGCTAGGCAAGACAAAAAACAACTAAATCCATTACAAACGAGCCATTTGTTGCATCCAATGGGTACATAATTACGGATTATAATAACTTATACTGTGTTTTATGCATTGCTTCACTCCACGTAAACATAAAACCATGTCTTCATTTGTGAGTGAAGTAACTACAAACAACAAGAGCTACTCTACACCAGCGGATCTCAATTCCAGTCCTTGCTCCCCCCATCTCTACATATTTTGCACGTCTCTCTGTGAACACACCTGATTCAAATAATCAGCTTGTTAGAAGTGAGCTCCGTGCATGAACTGTGTTCCCATTGACATGGTCCCTACACGGTGTTCATTGCTCCCTACTCCCTGAGCAGGGGAAATATGTTGAAGTTTACATCACTTCGAAACATTCATTCATGGATTTGCGCTGCGCAACATCTTCACACACAGACAAGTGTGACATCATATACCTCTAAAGTGAAAAAAAAAGGTGACGTGACATACAACTTGCAACTCAACGACTTGAACTCACAACCTTTGTAAATAAACCTTGCAACCTCTGTAAATTAAATACAATTTAAATTCATGTCTCGCACACTTCAATCCACTTTGAATGGAACATATACAATCGCTTTGAACTGGAATCATGGCGGAACATCCTGTGATGTCCACTTCGCAGGGCACTTACGTTTGAACAGAACTAACGTCTGAAGCCGTAAGAGAAAAAAACAAAATGTGCAGAGCAGGGGGTGTGAGGACTGGAATTGAAACCGCTACTCTACACTGCTCAAAACTCGTGTTTGAATCATCAGTGGCAAATCCTTTACATATACAAACGTACTTACAGACTGTGAGTCAGAACAGCATTGTAGTCTTCAACAATCATGTAAGATTTTATATCATGCATTCTAGGTTTAATGCAATAACATAGATTAAAATTTTCTAAAATGCTACAATCCTTACATCATGTCATTTAACAACACAGTCTCAATGATGAATTGATAGAAGCAATGTGTGGCCTGTTCACGAGAGTCTTGAACAAGCACACCTCTTGGCTCTCAGCGTAGCCTGCAGCGTTTGCATTTAGCAAGACTGTGTCCCTCATCATTCACCTCACTGACAGATTCTAGGTCAGCAGATACATTTTGAAGCTTAGTCCTTTAACAATGCATGCAGATGATTGGTATCTACAAGACAAGGAACACAGGACTGTTTGCATTGCTGTAGAGCTCTCATCAGGTGCCCTCCTGGATCAACAAAAAACAAGACCCTGAATAGCAGCTCTTGACCCCATGCTGGCTCCTGTGTGGCTGAGAGCGGGACAGTTGTGTGTAGTTTGAGCTGATGGGGAGATACTATCTGACAGGTTGTTATTCAAAAAAAGGCTTGAAATAGGACAAGAAAATCATGTTATGCAGGCCGCCACCAGGGGACACAGCAGCCACGATGGGAATGTTCATTTGCCGTTGAGTGATTTTTGTGGGGACTAAGCAGAGTTCATTCATCATGGCCAAATTCCTCACAAATTTCCCCTGTTTTTTTGTGAGCGTTTTTTGCCCACCCCCTTCTCTCACTTGCATATTTTCTCGGATTCCCTCACACCACATGGCCCTCTTCACAGTCACACATAAAGTCTTCTCACTGTCGTCATGCACCTTTTGTCCCTGTTCTCCCAATTTTAGTGGCTTGTCAAATGAACACCTCAGTCCTAAGCTTGACTTTAGCTGAGTCTTTGTGAACAATCCTCAAAAAGCTATCAGAACAATGACATCAATTTTTCAGCTAAGTGGCCCAAATCAAAAGTGCCTTAAGCTCTCACTTCATTCCGTGTGTTTAAGCTAAAAATAAAACCTGTGCTCAAACTGCCATCATCCAGGCACTGCTAGAAGCAGCGGGACATGTGGAGAAATAAAGCAGGAATCTTTTAATCTCTTGTCCAAGTAATAGGGGATTAAAATACCCCCCACGGCCTCACAGCGTGGACCTCCACGACCCCTCCCCGGTCCCCCAGAAACCCCCTCCTGCCTGGCTCAATGGCACAACAGGCTGAACACGACCTCGCTGGCCCTTCAGTGCCTCAGTGGGCATTGGGCTCCGCTGTTTGGAACAAGTCTCCGGCCCTGTCAGCCCATTCCATTGTGCTTCGAATTAACCCCCTCTGCATCTCAAAGAGACCCTGCTCTCCCTGCTGCCGGGCCTCTGAAGAAATGTTGGCCCCACACCCTCCCCAGCCCATCATGCCTTGCTTTCTGCTGAAAGAAATCCCTCACACTCCACTATCTGTGAGGAGAAGAGAGACACCGAAATAAGTTTTGACCACTGCTGAAATGCTGTTAGTGTCCAAAATAGTTATTGGCTATTTGTCTGCTAACTTCATTAGCAATTTCAACATAATGCATGGAAAGAATAATAGTCTCACCCTCTCTGTTGTTATGTCTTATGTCAACAACATGAAGTGACAGTGTAATAATTCTGCGAATTTTAAAATAATGTGTGTCCAAATGCGTCTGTCTGCTTGTAAAGACCTGAGACTACTTCAGTATAAACTTGTAGTGTAAAATTTACCATCAGAAATGTATCTAGCATGCCAAAAGTTATATATTAAGAACATTAAAATGATAAGATTAAGAACATTAAAATAGCTTACAGACCCCAAACTTTTGAAAGGTTGTATATGTGATAAATTAGTCATAATGAGTCACTAAAATTAGTGTATAAATGTATTTTAATGAGAACTAGATTTCAGAATATTCAAATTTTCAGAGATACTGAATTTGGGATTTTCCTTAGTTGTCAGTTATAAACATCAAAATTAAAAGAAATAAACAATATAAATATATCAGTCTGTGTGTAATGAATGAATATAATATACAAGTTATGTTGTTTGCTGTAATATGCAAGGGAAAAAAGCTTTGTTCAAATTCTGTTGTCAAAATAGATTTCTTTTAAAAAAATAATGCAGATACACATTTCTGAATATGGCTAGTAAATGCTGTCAAATCATCTTATAGTACACAATTCTTACTTGTGTGTGTTTTATCCATCCAAATAATCCATGTAGTTCCATGTTGTTGTTGTAGGTAATGCTTATTTATATATTTTTTTTCTTATGAATAGAGAATATACAATTCATAATAATATCATAATCAATTTTCCTGACCCTTAAACTAAATATAACCACAACCTGATACAGGGCTTTTACTTATGTGTCCAGATCATATATCCCAAACAGAGTCTTAACATTTATCAGAGTTTACCAAATAAAAACCCATATTGGACATTTCTTTTTATTTTCTTAGTCTGGTATCCATATGAAAGAGTGGAGGAAAATGGTGAGAGAATGAAAGAAGGATTTCTGGATGTAGAATATCATGAACCTGATTTAAAGGGGTTCTCCACCCTAAAGTGAAAATTTTGTCGTTAATCACTTTCCCCATGTTGTTCCAAACCCGTAAAAGCTCCGTTCATCTTCGGAACACAATTTAAGATATTCTGGATGAAATCTTGGGAGGCTTGAGACTGTCCCATAGACTGTCAATTAAATAACAGTGTCAAGGTCCATATAAGGTATGAAAAGGCGTCGTCAGAATACTCCGTCTGCCATCAGATGTGCAATCTGGGTTAAATAAGGAGACGGGAACACTTTTTGTAAGCAAAGAAAACAAAAATAATGACTTTATTCAATTCCTTTGTCAACAGTCTCCTCTGTGTCACTCCACATCACTATGCTGCGTTTGCTCTTCTGTGTCCTCCACGCCACAAGGATGCGCTGTTTTATTTCAACTCAAAGCTAAATACACGTAGAAACAGCAAATCCTTGTGGCACGGATGACACAGAAGGAGTAACCCTTTAACTACTCACTGATATCAGTGCATTTAAACATCACATATTCTTTTGTTTTGCTTTGGTGCTTGTTTTTAATGCAGTGTGAAGGGTCCTACGGGTGTTTTTCTGGCTTCAGTTTAAATCATTGTATGATATTGCTTCGTAAACCTCACAGCAGCACTATTTATAGGTCAAAGCAATTTATATGCTTCACATGCAGATAGATATATAGGTACAGATAAATCACTGACAGGATGTGCTTGCTCTACTACTGACAAACAAACAGAGTGAATACAGGTGAAGTGGGAAGTCTTCTGATAATTTGTCATGTTTTAAAATGTAATGCTAAATGCCTTAGCTGCAATTTAGATAAGTCTTAAACTGTTACTACACTAGCTAAAGATGTAACCACACACACTGCAGCCAGATTAGATCTGTTATTCAGATTAGACCTGATAGGATGGATGAGATCTCATAGGTCCATAAGAGGTGAGCTATGAGCTCTTCACAGACTGAGCTCAGGACCAGAGCAGGGCACTTAAAAGACATTCCTCGGAGGTTTGTGTAAAGCCAGAGCATTGTGTGTGAGGCTGGAGGAATGCCAGTCCATAGCCACTGGGGCAGTGTCTTGTGCTCCAATAATCCTGCCTACTGCGTTATCTCTGAGCAGGTTACACTCAACCTGTCTGGTCAGAGTATCTCCAGCTTACTGTACCTGACCCTGGATTTCACTCCATAAAATGTGGAAGAAATCCATCATCCCAACTAGTCATGTAACACAGTCATGTGGCTAGCATTTGGCTAAGTGTATCTATGTTTTGATTGTAAAATGGGAGCTGCTTTTTAAAGTCTGACATTAAATAACAGGATTTCTTGACTCTCTCCATTACAGTATCTTCAACAACAACTGCTTTAGACGGGTTATGCCACTGCAGACTTTTTAGATTAAAAGAGCCAATTCTGTCAAAATGCAATGAAAGGGGGGTGGTAGCACCTCTCACACAATGGTACTGAAGTATTTAGGCAGATTTTCATAGCACACATGCCTTTGTGACCAGCATTTAAAGAACAATATCAAGTTGTTTAATCCCTCCTTCAAAAAAAAAAAACCTCTTGATTAGCCTCTGCTTCTGTATAATCTGATTATTTGTCACAGCAGAGTTCCAGTAGTGGGATGAAAGCCAAAGATGATTTTTCTTTGCAAAATCAGGGTTGTGGGATGAAAGTTCAGAGGTCAGATGTGTGGGCGATTTCAGCCTGAAATTGATTAAGCCATCTTAATCAAACAGTTTGAGCTGCTCCTACAAGCACACAGTAGAGATTATAGGCTCTGAGTGAGTCTATGTAATCAGTCAAGTGGTGGCTGTTGGTTTGTGTATATTGATTGTGGTTAGGCACCTAGAAGAGGCAATATTTTTACCAATTATAAATAATTTATATATATATATATATATATATATATATATATATATATATATATATATATATATATATATATATATATATATATATATATCTTTCCTGTATTCCATTTTCCTGTTCCCATGTGCACTAACTCTCAGTTTCAGTGCTTCCCTATCTGTTCTTGTGTTTTTCTAAGAGATACAGAAGTATAAAGCCTGTTTGCACAAAGTATGTACAGACTATTCTCAAAGGTCTGCCATAACAGAACCACCTTTTTTCCATTGCCTTAGCTGATTTTCAGGAAACATACTTGGAAATCTGTCTGCCTAAATGGAAGATGGTGGAGTGTTTGGAAAAAATCTGTTCCAAGACAATTTGCAATTCTGTTTGATGCTTAGTGGCACAGAATTTACTTTTACATTTTTTTTTTACGTTTCCATGAAACAGATAATTTATTGTGTATTGTGACAATATCCAAGTGAAATTGACTGTTGAATAATACATTTGCTGTTTATTTGATGGAGGCAAATCTGAATGTGAGTTTAGAAGTTAATTTTAAGAAAGGGGCAGAGTTTTAAATTATTAAATGGAGAAGTCTGGCATACATCACCAGAGTTGTTTCACTGGATGATCGAGTTATGAAATGTTATTTTGTTGGTTTGAGAGGTTCATTGTTTTGCCTCATGAAACATATGTATTACATTATACATGTGCTACTGTACTTTTTTTAATTTTACTCCCAAAAATATTTATGTGCTGTATTGTTCTCTCTCTCTCTCTCTCTCTCTCTCAGGTGATTGAGAGCGCCTTCCCATGTCCCCATTTTTCAAAACGCTAATAAATCATACAGAAATCTTTTTTTTTTTTTTTTGAGAAAGTAAAAATGCACAAAGTTTCCTTTGAGGGTTAGCTTTAGGGGTAGCGTTGGTGAAGGGCGAAAGAATTTACAGTTTCTATAGTATAAAAACCATTTCGCCTATGGGATGCCCCCACTTTTCACAAAAACAAACGTGTGTGTGTGTGCATGACTAAGGGATGAATTGTTGGGTGTCGAGTTTGATTCCAACAGAAATTGGAATGTAATCTACACTATAAAATATAATCCGTAAAATATACGGCAAAAAACCGGCAGCTGTGGTTGCCAGAATTAAACCATAAAAATATGGTAACACCATTTTAGGTTTAACGGTTTAACCTTAAATTTACAGTTTAATACCATAATTTGACTGATATAATATTAATATACCACCTTACTGAAGTACTGAATTCTGTTTTGTACCTTTGTAATACACTGGTAACTATCATAAGCAGGTGGTAATGAGAAAATCAAAAATCAAACAAAGCACATCACAAGCAGCTTTTAAATATTAAGATACATAGAAGGTGCACAGTGTCATTCACACAAGCACTAAACACCATCATGGCGAGACTCATTAAACTGATAAATGCAAAAAACATGCAACACTAATAAACATATCCACTAAGAAAAAATTATTAAGAAACATAGTTATTTCAAAGAAAAAACATCAAATTTAAACAAATTTTTAAATGCAATATGACACAAAATTACCTGTTTCCTGTAGTTGACGACATAAATTAAATCTTAATTTCAGCAAATATACCCAAAAGAAAATGACGATTATTTCTTATTAATATTTATTTATTTGTAATAATATTTCTTATTTTTATTAAGTAATCTATTTAACAGAAGGGATTCAATATTAATTAATTATATTAATTAATTATATTTATATCTGTATATTGTGACACACTGATTGATATTCAGTTGTGAATTATCTCTCGTCATGCGTAAGAGATCCAGTCCTTTGGGTTTGTTCATGTGTCCTGGCGGAATATTCCTTTTTTGCACTGGTTTTGATGGAAAATCTGCAGAATTTTGTGAAATGCATTTAAAATCCTAAAATGAGCTGACTTTTATTTAAAGCTGCAAGCATTGTCAGATTAACCACACGATTTACTAGCTAAACACAAAAGTGTGTAGCACATTCCCATATGTGTGGCGCAGATTCCGTTTGACCCAGATGAGTAGCATCTGCATCAGTGGCACTCAAAAATACACCTTAATCTGCTTTTTATCTAGCTATGTTTACTTACAGTCCTGTAAACAGATGCGGTTGGCATCTTATTTTCCTCACAGAGTAGTGTTTGGGGGGGGGGGGGGTATGGGGGGTGCAGCTCAGGCCCTGAAGGGTCACAGGACTGAATTTGACCCCTCCTTGGGATGAGTATGGTAATGCACGAGGGAGGGTGGGGTGTCTCAGGAGGGGGGATCCTTCAGTCTCTTTGACTCTGCTCCACCCACAGAGGAGCCCATCTGCTGTGAGCCAGCACTCGGTGTGAAAGACAAACACAACACCAACCACGACTCAAACCTGCTTCCTCTGTTTCTACTCTTCTGTTCTCTCTCCACCTTGCTGCTCATTCCTATGTTTTCTTCTCACCTGCAACCGAAAGCTTACTTGGAGTGTGTTTTCTGAAGGGGAAACAGGTGCTTTTGGTGGTCTTTCTTCCCCCACCAACTCCAATCTGAGCCATTCTGACAACAAAGGGGTTTTCTATTCACTTTAGTTCACTGGGCTTTTCCATCTCCATCAGAAAGAGGTCTTGTAGTTGACATGCTAATTGCAGAAAAAGGTAATTTGAAGGAATGCATCACAATGAGAGAGATCTTCAGTCATGTTTCCCCCAAGATAATGTTTACAATGGGCCTGATATAAATGTTTTATATGTGATTATTTACTCTTTTTTTTATCATTGTTAATGTTGAAAAAATATATATTTACAAAAAAAAAAGTTTTCAATTTTAAGCAGCTTTGACAAAAGCTGAATACAGACGAAATAAAAACAGGGAAAAAAAGTGAGACAAGCTTTTCCTTTAACCTCTGAGAAGTTTCATTTGTCACACCGTTTTCAGCAGCGTGACAGAATAAAAAAAAACACAGCATCTATACAAAATGAGCCGAGGAACTTCAAAAGCTGTCATCATCTGATGGCGCTTGCTGTGTCGCATTTGAGCAAAATACATTGTATCAATGAGATAATAAGAAGAGGCAGAGTGCCGACAGAGAGCAAGAGACAAACAGGGACTGTGCATGTTGCAGGGGGTGGAATGTGGACATTTGTCTGTGTGAGTTAATGGTGGCTGAGGCAGGGAACAGGCCTCTGGAGTGAGGGTCAGCGTGTCCATGCTGTGTGGTGGTGGGTCCTGCAGGGAGAGAGGGCAGAGAGCAGCCTGGGGCCATATGGCCATCAGAGTATCCCTTTATGATTCATCATCCGGTTACACTCAACCAGCATCTCAGGGATCCGCTCCAGTGGGTCAAGTTCACATGGGGCTCCAGGGATCAGTCTCAGTCTCAGTCAGGCTTAAAAGATAATGCATGAACCTGAAAGAAATAAACCTGCTGCTGTTTCAGAACCTGTGTAAAAATGTGGTTCTTTTGAACTTAATATTTATCAAAGAATCCTGAAAAATGTAATGTTTCCACAAATATATTAAGCAGCGCAACTGTTTTTTACATTGATAGTAATAAGAAATGTTTCCTGATCATCAATTCAGCATGATCTGAAGGATCATGTGACACTGATGAATGGAGTAATAATGTTTACAATTCAGCTTTGCCCTCAAAGGAAAAAAAAACTTTTTAAAATATATGAAAATAGAAATTTTACATTGTGAATGTACATTTAAATATTGCTGAGAAATATGTCTTGCTAAGGATAATTAAAAAGCTACCATTTAATGCCTTACAAAATAAAATTATTCACATTTTTTACAGCTATTTGAAAGAACTGCAGCTTGATTGGAAGTGATGAAAAAAAAACTCATGTCATATTTCACCTCAAGTTGCTTTTCACTGACATTGTCCATTGCTAAACAAGTACTCTTACTTTAGAGAAAAACGTTTGTTCGGTTTGGAAATGATGCCACAAGGTCTGAAGAAGACATGTTTTTTTTTATCATTTTAAAATTGTTTATAAATATTTTTTTTATATTTGTTAGATGATCATATGTATGACGTATAAGGAACTCTAAAAACCTTTTATAAAATATTATATATCTTGGCTTATTCAAGAAAATCTGTTGTTTTGATATGTCAAAAGCATCTTCCTCCCCAAGGGAACGTTCAAACATGACAGCAGATCTTGATGTTAATGTTTTAACTTCTTCAAAATGCACGAACGATGCTCTGCTTATCACCTTCTGATGGGATCTCTCTTCATTCTCACTCATTTCACCGCCAAATGCTATAAGCACCTTTGGCACGTAAATTAATACTGGGGAGGCTCAGGCCTGCACCGCTGTTAAAACTTTGCACTCTCATCAAAGCGATCTCAATACACATCTCTCACAACAGCACAGTGCAAGAGATAGCAGATAATCACTCCCGTGATTAGATTTCTCCTCTCTGTGACTCACTCAAAACCGCTACAGTGGAGCTCCACACAGTGCACAGGAATACAAACCTAATAACTGTTAGCCCATTACTAGGCTGGGCTGTAAATAATTAAAAGCTGAAATGACAGTCAAAGAAACTGAGAAATTCATTCAGTAGTAGGAAATGGAGAGCCCTCTGTAGGCCAAAAGAAGAAATGCAGTCCTGATTTGTAATGCATGACCTCTGGCCTGACACCCAACTCCCCAAATGTGAATGAGGCTTGGCTCAGATAAAGGTGTGTGTGTTGCCACCTGCATGGGTACCACTTCAAATGGGCCACAGAAGAGGTGAGAACATGGATCAGGTGAGCATGAACAGATGGAGTTAGCACTACACTTATATGTGTTTGTCTTTTCATTTGGCCTGATGAAAGCAGGAGGCGCTGACTGCTGTGGCCCCCCAATTACACTCACAATACACATGATTACTAACTGGAGGCAAACACTTTTGATTCATTTACCATGCAGCCGGCTGCAAAGAGCAGACCTCTGATAGAAATGTATATTCACTGCACTGTTTACCCAGACAAAAGACTACATTGTATAATCTGCTTTGTTTTGTGTCTCTTCCTGGGGTTTTAAACCTAATGTTTAATAGTTTTTAGTCAAATTTGACTGGCTGAGCAGCTAACACTCCACTCTACTTGTCTAAACATACTGTCAATCTGTGTATTACTGATGGGGATTCCTAATCGGTTCTGCAGGTAGATCGTAAGTTCAGGAAAAGTGACTATGAGCATGTCATTGTTTGATTCATTCAACCAGTTTCTTTAGACACACTAATTCATTCAGGAACAATACAAGTGAATGTCTTTATGGGTTTGTCATTCATTATTCACTGATGACACTGATTCATTCAGAAAGTGATTGGCTGAATCTGGTATTTCATACTCTTCCTATTCCTACCATTTCATGATACATGCACACACACACACACACACACACAAACACACACACTAACAAATCAGTTAATTCACTCTCCTTTGCATGATACGGCCTAGTTGCAATGTTGTAAGTTAATTTTTTCTTCTGCCATTGAAAATACTACAAAATAGATATTAGATATTCTCTGCACTATCATAGTGGGCACAAAAATAAATAAATAAATAAACAATTATATAATAGTGATATCTATAGAAATTGTTTATAAATAAATAAATAATGGTAAATAATGATTTTGTGTTCTCTCTTTTTTGGCCAGTGAAACTCCCTCAAAATACAAGTCTAGAGAGAGTTTGTAACCATACCACCAAAAAAAAAAAAAAAAAAAGGCACTTCCTACACTTTTTTTTTTTTTTTTAATCACATCCAAAAAACGTTTTCAGGTGTGTGTAGAGTGTCTCGCTTTTTTTCTGATGTGATTTTGTATGACAGTAGTACCTACACACCAAGGTTATCATCTTTTTTTTATGTTTATTGAAAGAGGCCAACCAGTGTTAATGTGCAGTACCACAACCCACTATATGGAGTGTCAGCCAGATGTCTGGCGCTGGATATATTTCATGATACAATATTTCATTTGTAAAAATCATATTTAAAATAATAATAATAGCAACACCCCTACTTCTAAAAGAAGCTAAAGTAGAATCAGTAGCTATAGGCCTGAACACAAGCCTTGTAGAAGCATGCGTTATTAAACATGTCATCACTCTATTACTCACAGATGATGCTGTGATTTGTAATTGTGTTGGCAAGACAATAGGACTCATTTCCACAGCGCTTGCACTTGTTTTGTACTATGGCCCTGCAAAGCAGAAGCGCAGATCTCTGCTCCCTTCTCTTTAATCACAGAGCGAGATCGGCGCTCTCACATAACGCTCTCCTCTAGCTGTGTGAGGACATGCAGACGTGCAGCTCAGTTTAATGAGATGCTTCTCTCCTCTGAGGCTGCTGGCGATGAGTGTCGGCTGATTCGCTCTTTAAACAACATTATCTGGCAGTATTTGATGTGAGCCAGCCTGTCAAACCAGAATCTGCATCTGAGCGCAGGGAGAAGATCCTCTTCTTCTCACTATCTCATACTAGCACACATACGCCAAACACACACCCTTCTGAAATCTTTCACACTCACACATTTGCATACAGATGAAAATTACGGCCACCCTAAATTAAGAACGAAAATGCAAATGTATTGTTATTTACTGATCAAGGGAGTTTCCCTGGACTAGAAACCAGGAATAGACGGAGCCCCTAGGGAGAGAATCATCAAGCGCAGTTATCATGTGACCAACTGGTGGGCCACTTTCCTCCCCAGCGGTGCCCATTATAAATCCCCAACACACACAAACACACTCCCACCCTCACACCATCTCGTCATATTCAGCTTTTGATTGGTTCCGTCTCACCCGCGGTGATTGCAAAGGCTAAACACGCCGAGCAAAGCCGTTTCACACCCCCTCTCAAACTGCTTTACTGGGTGGGCACCTGTGAAGCTCATCATCAAATTAATATGCAAATGAAGCTGTAACTTAAATTAAATTAACCACACAAAGATCAGTCGTCGAGATACTGAGATTTGCTTAAAGCCACATTCAAAAGTCATTTGTAAATAAATAGCTGTACAATGTATTATGATTGATAGCATGTTTAACAATGGAGCTTCACTAATTGGACATCACCAGTGGACTCACAGTGCTTCTCAGCTGTTTGATGTGTTTTCAGGCTTTTTAATTGCTAATAGAGTATGTAAGCATACAATGTGGCCCTCCAAATTAGTGGGAATCTCATCACCATGGGGAATACAGTGACTTGGAGTTTTTGGAGCAACCCACAACTGTCCCAAAATAGCTACATTTAACTTATATAAAACAAATCATATATATCAAGCAGCTAACAAACAGCATAGTGGTTTAAATATTTATAAGGCTACAGACTACGTTAATATTATTCATACTCTGCTTTTTTCTGTTGTTTGTATTGACATATTTTTATTAAATAATAAAAATAAATAGTAATCATTTAAAAACAAATAAATAATTGAATACTAATAATTTTCCATTCCCTATGCCTAAATTGAAGCCTTATAGAAATTAGATATTTTTTAACTGGTAAAAATTAAATATCAATAATATGTTAGTAGTGCTCGTACAGTACTATTGTAAAAAATCCAGCACCAGTTACTATCTGGTTGATGCTCCAAAGTAGTAGGTGTATATTAAAGCTGGTTGCCACCCATCCATACAAAATAAATAATAAAGACGTAAAGTAGTATGTAGCTACTACTGCCACACAAAATCACGTCGGAGTAGATGACAGATGAAAGCCAGACACTCTGCACACACCAAAAAAAGTGAGTTTTTAGGATTCTGTAAAAAAGTTGGGGAGTCAGATGCTTTATGTGCTTGGTAAAACTCTGTGTTTGAGAGGTTCATGAAATCATAAATACCTCTAATCTCTGATCATTAAGCAAGCAAGAATAAGTTGCTTGGACAGTTATTACTAACATATGAAGGTGCTAAACATATTAATAGATGTGTAAAATAGTAATAAAATAAATCAATTGTGAGTAGGCCTACTCCTCTTCCCGCATGAGTGCCAGCAGACAGGCAACGCTAAACTTTTTGTGTTAATAATTTTTCAATTGTTAATTAAAAGAGTGCTTTTCTTGCCTACTGCAAATAGAAAGCAGATGTGGAAGATGTATATGCATGTGAGTATCTTTAGATAATGTGCACAGTATGTGCCTGTGCGAGACTGGAATGTATCGGAGTACTTTGAGAATGATTGTAAATGAGAGCTTTTTTGAAAATTAATTAGGCTGGCACTTTTGCCAGAGTGTAATGTAGCGGTGACAGGCCCTGCCTGAGTCATGACACCCAGTTCAAAGACATGTCAGACTGAACGAATATCCCATAGACTTTCCACTTCATCTTCCTCTCTTTCTGTCAGACTGCCAAACAGAGCCGAACATATAATCTCAGGAAATCAGAAACAAATGAGATTTTTCCTCATTAGTAGATTCAGTCAGTCAAAGCATTCTCAAAGACGGTAAAAACTGATTGAAAACCATTTAATTATTACAGAACTGAATGAAATTGAGCATTTGGTTATTGTACTATTGAGTCCACAACAGCAGCTGATTCTCCTTAGAGCCAAAAAATCTCAGACTTTGCAATATCAATGACATCATGTGTCTCTTGTTTCCTTTCTCCTCGTTATTCAGTCACTCTGTTTTCCTCACTTTCTCTACGCCACTATGCTCAAACTTTTGAAAAATAGTGTACGTCACAGCTTTTTCCGAGAAGCTGTCATTGTTTACATAAATGATGTTTAGTAATGGCACAATGGAAGGTATTTTATCATTTCATGCAATCTCTGGGAATCAAACCCACGTCCTCGCCTTTCCAGTTCTTATGCCATACTCTACTGTTTGAGCTAGAGGAAACAAATGAGTCTGGCTCTAGCAACACCAAGGTCATGTGTTTGATTCTCAGGGAATGCATGAAATGATAAAATGTATACATTTCATACAGTGTGAGTTGCTTTGGGTAAAAGCATCCACCCAGTGTATAAAAC
Organism: Carassius auratus; assembly: GCF_003368295.1. NCBI lineage: Eukaryota > Metazoa > Chordata > Actinopteri > Cypriniformes > Cyprinidae > Carassius > Carassius auratus. The sequence continues at coordinate 24,951,069 of NC_039276.1, forward strand.
CAAGTGTCCCATATACATGTATTATTCAGCCTAGAACTCTGTACAAAAATGAAGTAAGTCATTATTTTAAGAAAAGTTTTTTTTTCTTGTAAAAAAGTATGTTTTACAGCCTTGAACAAAAATCACATCTGGGTATTATTATTACTGTAGGCGTGTTGACGGTGGGAACAGCAGGGGCACATCCTCATCTCTCGTTGCCTTGAACAATTTTTCCGTCTTTTTTTCTGTTGCAAATAAAAACTAGCTCATGGCAGGGATGCATCTAATACAGAGGAATATAAGCAGGAGTTTCATTTGGTTGGTGTGTGGTTAGTCTGATATCAGCGCTGGAATGTGAAGTGTTTAATGTTTTGTTGTGTGTTTGCTGCAGTTGTCACCAGTGGAGGATCCTGTTATAGAGCAGCAATGTTCCTTCCCATACAACATTTTCTCTGTCCACTCTGTTACAGTCAAATCAGAGCATGAAATGCAAACCAGTAAATATTTTTATGTTTAACACTTTTATCCAAAGCAACTTCTTGAGTGCATTCCAGGTTAAAGTACATTTGAGCACTTGATTTGTTTGAAAAATATTTATTATTCATTATTCATTCAGTTATTCATTATGCAAAGACAATGGATTTTAAAGGGGGCGGGGGGGGGGGTGAAATGCTCATTTTCACTCAATATCCTGTTAATCTTGAGTACCTATAGAGTAGTACTGCATCCTTCATAACTCCAAAAAGTCTTTAGTTTTATTATATTCATAAGAGAAAGATAGTCTGTACCGATTTTTCCCGGAAAAACACGACAGGCTGGAGGCGTGACGTGTGGGCGGAGCTAAAGAATCACGAGCGCCAGTAGGCTTTTGCGTTGAGAGCGTTTGGAAGCTGTGACACAGATCCAGAGGCTGAAATTTAACAAGAGCAGCATCAGCAAAGGCGTCTCTATGTGGTATGTACTAAAACTGTGTATATTTGCTTAGCGGTTTTGGAAAATGACTAAGTTCCACTTTATGTTGTCTTTTTTTTTTTTTTTTTTTTAAGCTGTACATGTGGAAAGTGCAGTTTGATGACAACGTTGCATGTTGTTTACTTGATGTGCTTACGCGCTGATAGCTAAGTTAACAACACAGAGATATTTGAAGCAGTTTTACCGTCCTCATGCGGTTCCAACACACGATCGTGACCCTTTTTCGTTGGGATTGCATTATCCTTAAGAAATAAACGATGTGCAAATCCGTCGTCAAACTGGGCCTTGTTTGTAAAACAAGCATCTTCGAAATGCAGGGAATAAACACAAACACTTGCACAACTCCGTTGATGCTCTGTAAAAATAAACTCCATCCACTGGTCCCTTAATGCTGTTTCTCTTTTGGTAATCTGTGCAAGGTTGTCTTGCCCTGGCAACCAAAAACACACTTCTTTTGTGACTTTTCGCGACGCTCTCGCTCTGATCAGTGAATGTCTGTTGTGCTCTCAGTGCTGTGCTATACGGGAGCGCGCGCTCTTCCGGCAGAAGTGCCCTTAGCACCCATATAAGGAAATTCCGCTCCATCTAACGTCACACAGAGCCATACTCGGAAAAAACTTTCCGAAATTTTTGACAAACCGGAAGGAGTATTTTTTGAACAAAAATACTCCTTCAAACGCACAAATTAATTTTTGAAACTTTGTCCATGTTTAGCATGGGAATCCAACTCTTTAACAGTGTAAAAAACTCAGTATGCATGAAATAGCATTTCACCCCCCCCCCCTTTAACGTAAAAAAGGCAATTTGATTATTTATTGAAATCTCATAAAGGACCATTCTATCATTATTTACTTGCTGAAAATGTTCCTTTTCATTGCAGTTCTCAAATGAAACCGCTGTAGATGGAAGAAAGGAAAATTTTCAGTAACTGACCAATTATTTTGCTGAACTATTCCTTTAAATTCACAAATTATTTAAGGCAGTGAAAAATCATCCAATGATTGGTTTTCCAAAGTTAATAGTTTGGATCTTGACCTTCTTTATTTCCTTTTGAGCCATAAACCCAGCAGGCACACAACGTCATATGATGTTAATATTAGATTAGATTTAGGTTGCGACGTCAGGTGACCAAAATTCTATGTCAAGCCAACGTCTAATTACAACATTAAAAAGACGTCCAAGACCAACATCAGCTAACATTGATATTTTTTTTGTACAGTATACAAAGTAACCAAAATCCAACATCGAGACAACGTCTCAAGCCAATGTCATATTGACGTCAAATACTGACATTTAGTCGTCAGCTATGGCGACCAAAACCCAACGTCTCTTTACCATCATGATGGTAATGTCCACACAACGTCACATTATAACATAATTTGATGTTGATCTGTAGTTATTTTAGGTTGTGGCATTAACTAACCAAAATACAACATTGAGACAAGGTCTCAAGCCAACGTCACATTGACATCAAATACTGATATTTAGTCATCAGGTATGGCAACCTGGTATGAAAGGTGTTTGTTCTTTAAAGCAAATCAAATTAAAGTAAAATTGTCATGATCCTGGTCTTTTCCCCTCTCTCTGTCTCCCTCTTGTGATCACTTACTCACTCTTTCACGCACACTTACCCACTCCTCCGCTCATTATCACTTTCAGCTGTCTCCCCTTTCATTCCCTCACCTGTCCCTTTCTGCCCTTGATTGTCTCTGCTTCTTATTCTCTTTCTAGCCCTGTCTCATTGTCGGATTATTCGATGACCTTTCGTGAGATACACCTGTTCCCAAGTCCTGTCCTGTCTTGTCCGTGGATGGTTTTTGTCGTTGTTTCTGCTGTGAGTAATTTTGTCATAGGACTGTGTATTATCCGGCTGTGCCTGTTTGCAGAGTACCTGTGCAGCACCTGCCCCTGGCCTTTCACACCGCCGGCGACCTCCTCTGTTTATTGACTGGGTGTTGACATCCCGGGGTCCCTGCCTCTGCCCTCGTGAAGATTTGTGTTTTTTTCTTAGACCCTGTCGTCTGGCCATTTCTGTTTTGGGCTGAAAGAAGTCCGTGATTTTTGTTCTCTTTATTCTGAGAGAGACTATTTTCTTTATTAAAGACTGTCAATTGCACCCCTCCCTGGTCTACCATCGTTCTTACCCTTAACAGAATAATCCGACCAGAAGATGGACCAGGCGAGTGGTAATCCACTCCAGAGTGCGGTGGAGCTCCAGTGTGCTCTGCTGGGGAAACATGATGAGGAGTTATCCACCACGAGACGATCCGTAGAATCCCTGACCGCCCAGCTCTCGGGTCTAACTCAGCAGTTCCACCACTACCGTCATGAGACCACTGCAGCAGCCGGACAGCGCGACCCTTCTGAGCCACGCATAAACAACCCTCCGTGCTATTCTGGTGAGCCTTTACAATGCCGAGCCTTTCTCACCCAATGCGAGGTTGTTTTTTCTCTCCAGCCGTCCACCTACGCCAGGGATCAATCTAAGGTGGCTTATGTGATTTCTCTTCTCAATGGATGGGCTCGAGAGTGGGCAGCGGCGAACTGGGAGGCAGAGGTAGACTGCGTCTTTAAGTTTTCTCTGTTCAAGGAGGAGATGATCCGAGTATTCGACCAGTCTGCACATGGTGGTGAAGCGTCCCGTCTCCTATCCACCTTGCGCCAGGGGAGGAGGTCAGTCACAGACTTTTCAATTGAGTTTCGTACTCTGGCCACTACTAGTGGATGGAACGGCCCGGCACTAATCTCCCGCTTTCTCGAGGGCCTCAACTCTGAGATTAAGGATGAGGTCGTTGTCCGAGAGGTTCCTGACAATTTCGACTCCCTAGTCGAGCTGGCTCTTCGCATTGAAAGACACTTCGAGAGGCGACGGAGGGCTCGCGGATTGGAGGCTTCGTTACTCCCCTCTTCCACAGCTACTCGTCCGCCACTGCCCTCTGCTGCTGATCCTGAGCCGATGCAGCTAGGGGGGCTTCGCATATCTACACGGGAACGCCAGCGCAGGATTATGGATCGTCTATGTATGTACTGCGCTGCCGCTGATCATTTTGTCTCCAGGTGCCCAGTAAAAGCCAGCGCTCGTCAGTAGGCGGAGGGTTGCTGGCGAGCGCTACATCATGGGTCTCTCCATCTAAGTCCTGCACTTCCCTTCCCGTTCACCTCCGCTGGCTGGGATCGTCTGTTTCCTGCTCAGCATTACTGGATTCGGGGGCGGAGGGGAACTTCATTGACGAGACTTGGGCTTTAAGACAAGGTATTCCCCTCTTAGATTTGCAAGACTCCACCCCCCTGTTTGCCCTAGATGGTAGTCCCCTTCCTAGGGTACAGAGAAGGACTTCACCATTGACTCTTACTGTTTCAGGAAATCTTAGAGAAACTATTTATTTTTTTTATTTTTCATTCCCCTTTCTCTCCCGTGGTTTTAGGCCACCCGTGGTTAGTTCTTCATAACCCCCAGATTAACTGGGCAGAAGGCACTATTCTTTGTTGGAAATTGTCCTGTCATGTCGATTGTCTGTCTTCTGCTGTGCCCCCTGTCTTGCCCGTAACTGTTTTTCAGGAGGAGCCAGGTGATTTGTCTGGGGTTCCGGAGGAGTATCACGATTTGCGGGAGGTCTTCAGTCGTTCCCGGGCCACTTCTCTCCCCCCTCATCGCCCGTATGACTGCAGTATAGATCTCCTCCCAGGTACAACGCCCCCCCCGTGGTAGACTATACTCATTATCTGCCCCTGAGAGGGAGGCGCTCGAGAAATACCTTTCTGAATCACTGAATGCGGGTACCATCGTTCCTTCCTTGTCTCCAGCGGGAGCCGGTTTCTTCTTTGTTAAGAAGAAAGATGGCTCCCTGCGCCCCTGCATAGACTATCGGGGTTTAAATGATATCACTGTCAAGAATCGTTATCCATTACCCCTGATGTCTTCCGCCTTCGAGATCTTGCAGGGAGCTAAAATATTCACTAAGCTCGACTTACGTAACGCCTATCACTTAGTACGTATTAAGGAGGGGGATGAATGGAAGACCGCGTTTAATACGCCCCTCGGACACTTTGAATACCGGGTTCTTCCCTTCGGATTGGTTAACGCTACCGCAGTCTTTCAAGCCTTAGTCAATGATGTCCTACGAGACATGCTCAATGTTTTTGTATTCGTCTACCTTGATGACATTCTGATTTTTTTGCCGTCTCTCCAGGTGCACGTCCAACATGTTCGTCGTGTTCTTCAGCGCCTATTAGAGAATCGACTTTACGTTAAGGCCGAGAAGTGTTCTTTCCACGCCCCCTCAGTTACGTTTCTGGGCTCGATCATCTCGGCAGAAGGGATTAGTATGGACCCTGCTAAGGTCCAGGCTGTTACCGACTGGCCCGTGCCCGATTCCCGTCTCGCACTACAACGTTTTCTCGGGTTTGCTAATTTTTATCGTCGTTTTATACGTAATTTTAGTCAAGTAGCCGCACCCCTTACAGCTCTGACCTCAGTCAAGTCCCAGTTTAGATGGTCCGCTTCTGCGCAGGCTGCGTTCGACACGCTTAGATCGCTTTTTACTACCGCACCTATCATTCTCACCCCTGACTTCTCTAAACAATTCATAGTCGAGGTCGATGCCTCTGATGTAGGGATCGGGGCGGTGCTATCCCAGCGCTCCTCCGCTGACGACAAGATACACCCCTGCGCCTTTTTCTCCCACCGTCTTTCTCCTGCTGAGCGCAATTACGACGTAGGCAACCGTGAACTGCTCGCCATCCATCTAGCGTTAGGCGAATGGCGACAGTGGCTAGAAGGAGCTCCCGTCCCTTTTATCGTCTGGACAGATATCCGAAACCTAGAATATATCCGCAAGGCCAAGAGACTAAATGCTCGTCAGGCCCGCTGGGCGTTATTCTTTACCCGTTTCGATTTCACTATCTCGTACCGTCAGGGTACCAAGAACGTCAAACCTGATGCACTATCCCATATTTTTGACTCCTCTGCATCTTCTGAGCCTGAGGAGATTATTCCCCCGGGCATGTTGTTGGCACGGCCGTCTGGGGAATAGAGAAGCTGGTTAAGCGTTCCCTTTCTCGTGTCATAGTTCCGCGCAACTGCCCTAGGGGGCTGCTTTTCGTCCCTGTGTCAGCGCGTCGGGCATTCTTTCAATGGGGACACACCTCTAAATTGACAGCCCATCCCGGCGTCCGGGGCACCATCGCTTTTATCCGTCAGCGCTTTTGGTGGTCTTCTTTAGAACGGGACGTGCGACGATTTATTGCCTCCTGCGATACGTGCGCCCAGACTAAGACTGACAGTTCCCCTCCGGCCGGTCTACTTCGTCCGTTACCGGTTCCGACTCGACCGTGGTCTCACTTAGCACTCGACTTTATCACCGGTCTTCCTCTCTCCGGGGGGAACACCGTTATTCTTACCGTGGTAGATCGTTTTTCTAAGTCGGCCCCTTTTATTCCCCTCGCTAAACTCCCTTCTGCCAAGGAGACCGCCCAGATCATGGTTGACCATGTTTTTAAGCTACATGGTTTACCCACTGACTATTTTATTTATTAAAGACTGTCAATTGCACCCCTCCCTGGTCTACCATCGTTCTTACCCTTAACAAAAATAAAATGAAGTCTGCTCAGATTTATAATGAAGTTGTTGTATAAATATTACATTTGTAATTGTGGATAGCCTCACCTTTCCGGTCATGATTTTGGAGGCAGCATTTAGCACAAAGGAACTTCGCAAAAATTATTGCGGACAGAATTCTGATTGATGCAGCATAAAGATTAGTGCACAGCTGTAAGGAACACTCGAATATATGTACACTGTTTTTATTATATGTTTAAATTTATTGTTTTTTATTATTTAATGAAGTGGTTTCACTTTATTTGATGGCCCCCTTTGAAATTCATGCTGTTGCACTTACATACCTTCTTGATGTACTTGCAATGTTACTTGTAGTCAGTAAAACATCTTTTGAGAGACCATCACAATAAAGAGTTAAGCAGACAGTCTATTAATACTGTAGTGAGAGTTAGTTGACATGTAAATGCAATACTTATATTGTCAATGGAATATTCAAAAGGGATTATGAAAATAAAGCGTTATGAATTTATTTTGACCCATAACCCATTCATGACCCATAACAGTTTATTATTAATTAATATCCAATCTTGTTTGTAATATGTAATTAAAACACTCTCAAACCTGTTAAGACATTGAGGATGATCAAAACAGTATTGATTACTCAATTCTGGGCTGGAAACATTGTTTATAACAACATAAACCTGTTGACCTTTGTGTTGGAATGTAAAGTGAGTGCATGTAGACAATGCAAACATTACTGTTTATTGTACAGTCTTGTAATTATGCAATATAACTGTCTAATTTCCTTTGCTATTTAATTTGGTCTGCTCTTTATATTATTAATTTTTTTGTATAAAATAATTTATCAGATTGATTGCTGCTTCTTGCATTTTTTCATATTTAAAGTACATTTTAGTTAAAAATAAAAAATTATAAATCATTTAATACTGAAATGTTGATCTCATCCATCAATGATGAATATGCTTCAACTTTGCTGTGTATGGATTTTGTGGATAAGCACTAATGTACCAAATAATACAAGATAATTTAAAAGTATATTGTTATTTTAATTATTATTTATGCATTTTTATTTTTTTTGCAAACCCCCATATGACCCCATGGCCAAACCATAGGCCCAAACATAATGCAACACGATGACATCGCTCTATTACACTATTTTGCAACTACTTGCCGGTCTTTTTTGGATTGGCATCAATTTATCAGGCGGCCGGAAGTGCACTTAAGCCAGCTAAAACTGTGGTGAGTATATCTGGAAATTAGATTATGTATGATGTAAAAGTGTTTATGACACCCTGATTTTACTTGTAATATGTATCAAATACATTGAAGTGTTTATATAGCTGATAAATAATTAGAAAATGGGATATCCCAGAAGGGCCCTATCATATACCCGGCAATTCAACGCAAGGCGCAGCACAAGTGTGTTTGCTAGTTTCAGTCCCGCGCCGTTTGCATTTTCCCGTCCAGCGCCACATCGTTTAATTAGCAAATGCATTTGTGCTCATTTGTGCGCCCATGGGCGTGCTGGTCTAAAAAAGAGGTGTGGTCAGGCAAATTGCTGACGGAATGCTATTTTAAGGGGCTGAAAATAGGCAGCGCCATAGACCAACTCAAACCTGGTCTAAAGTCTGGCGCAATATTTTTTCTTTGTTATTTAAAGATTGTGTTAGCATAGGCGGGTCCACAGTGCGCGTACACACTGCTTATTAAACACAGGGACGCACAGAAGTACACACAAATATGCCAAATATAAAAAAATTAAAGGATTGCAATGCATAAGATTTTTTTGTAGGCTAATTCAATATATATATAAATGCCTACATGTCATAATGGATAGTTATCGCTTGTAACAGAATTAGGCTATCTATTTGCTCGCACACGAACAGCTCCGTTTCATCTCGGATACACGATCCGTCTTTGCGCTTGCCAAATTCCTACAAATCTGTCATGGCACAAGCTCAACTGGCTCTTAAAGGAAATGGAAGATGAGACTCTGATGGATTATTGCACGCTACTCCCAAAAAACACCCATCACTCATTAAGAGAATAGGGACAACCAGTTTAGGGCGCATAGGCCGTTTTTCCGTCGTTAAATACCAAAAGTGGATTTGGACACGCCCTGAGTGCACCTGCGCCATGCGCTTTACACTTTGCATTTAGATCGTTAAAATAGGGCCCTAAATCATTAAAGCCATCTAGCACTGAAAAACAGTTCAAATAAAGTTTCAACTTAAGTTCTATGATTTTTATTATATATTTATTTTTAACGTTAAGCTCTTCATCATGAAATTCGTTCGATTTTATGCTTTTTTTTCTCGAATTTTTTCATGCACATTAGTTATGCAGATGTTTATAGTAATATTCTGCTGTACAAGTTGTTTAATTCATTTTGGAGTAATTAGGCTATCTCCGTTATTGCTGTCGGATTTCTACAGAGGATGTAAAGAGACTCCTTTTTTTCATTTAATTTTTAGCAAAAACAGCTTTTTCTACTAAATGCTCTAGTTTCATATTTAGGGTTCAAGTTTATCACCGAGGTCTATTATAGTATTATAATATATTTTATATTGTGTGATGTTGTGGTCCTATGCCATATGAGGTTATAACATTTGTTTTGTTTTTGCATTTATCTCCTTGCCATGGTCTGAAGAAGCCATATTGTTGTAAATTATGTTTTTTGTTCATTTATAAATGAGCTGCTAGAACACTGATGTTTTAAAATAAAATAATATATTACATAAATTAGATTACAAATATTAATAGATTGAAGGTAGTTAATCTGAATTTTCTGTAACCTTATCTCTCATAGTTGGTTTTCTTGTGTGCTCTTCTGTTAGCTTATCATTTTACACTTTGGAGTTGCTAGCAAGCAGAAATTAATGAAATTAATATTTAATGTAAACTCTGATGTTTGACATTGGGCTTGTCTTTTTGTGCAGAACACTGCATGTCTTAAATGTTGGAGAAAAATTCACTCAGAAGCTGCTAAAATTGCCTTGCAGTGCACTAGATGATAGCCATGACAATTTGGATAATCCAAATCAGTCTGATGTAAAATGTGGTGAAAATTTGTAGTTTGTAGTCTTTGTAGTGGTCTTAAGTTATATTCAAATTTTCTGAGATACTGAATTTGGGATTTTCCTTAGTTGTCAGTTATAATCATCAAAATTAAAAGAAATAAACATTTGAAATATATCAGTCTGTGTGTAATGAATGGACATAATATCAGAGTTTCACTTTTTGAATGGAATTAGTGAAATAAATTAACTTTTTGATGATATTCTAATTATATGACCAGCACCTGTATGCTAGAATTTTACATCGTCTTCAAAATTATTCAGATACTATCGCTAAAATTCGTTACATCGCCCAGCCCTAATACGCAGTAAATTTTGCTCATAAGAGTAATACATCATTCGTAACTAAAGAGTCTACTTTTATTTGTGAGCACTTACAATATCAACAAAATTTTAAATGGCTACTTAATGAAATACAACAAATCAAAAACAAAAACTCATTAATTATATTCATAATCCGTAAAGATGAACTTCTCTCTAAAGGCTCATATAATGAAGAATTGGCGAGTCAGGATCGGCAACATCATCCTTGTGACACCGACCCAGAAAACACTTTATCAGTAAATAATTCAAATATCTCCTTCCTTTTTCATCCTGACTCATTTATGGTAATTAATTTGTATGTCAAGCTTAAGCCTATTGCGTGCATTTGAAAGCCGAACTCTGCGCTGCGGGACACTAAACTCTGTCGAGCCGCTATTGACAGTCATGGTAGCACGTTCTCGTGTTGTTTCCTCCAGTGCAGCAATTTTTCCATTACTAATTGATGGATGTCTAAAATATAAAAATAAGGAGAAGCCTTAAACAGGCCCGAGGCCCAGCCTGCATTTGAACTATGATGTGAAAATTGGCCCGAAGCCCAGCCCGAGGGGCGTAAAAAACTCTGGGTGAAATGCAGGGCTCTAGACCAGCCTAAAAGTTATACTTTTAAAACTTTTTGTCGTCCTAACAACAAACAGCTTTACTCATTCTTATACACAGATTCTTACACTGTCTATCAGCTATGAATACCTTTTAAAGGACAAAATGGGTGGAAAAACAGTAATAAAAGATAGATTTAAAATAGAAAATAGATTTAAGAATAGATATAATAGATATAAATGACATAAAATGCAGGCCAGGAGCGAGGTCCTCTAGAGGCGCGAGGCACAGCCCTTGCGATGGTACTGTGCCCCAGACAGGATGGGTGGAGGTGGCAGGAAGAAAAGCTGTGAATAAAATTGATGTTAATGTTTTGAAAACTATTCAGTTCCAATAAGGTTGATGTTAAAATTTTATTATTTTGAAAATGTTCTGTTCCAACAATGTTAATAATAAAAAAATAAAATAAACCACAAAACATTTGTGGATTCCATTTTCAGATTAATTTAAACTATTCTTTTTGCTAATGTCTTAAAATGTTGCTAATGTTGTTGTCTCCCATTGGATCTTGACCTCTCTCTGATCTTATGTTACACTTTCTCTGTTTGTTTTTATTTTTCTTCTCTCTCTCTCTGTACGTTGATTTTTATTTTGCAACAAAATTCCTGGCACTGTTAAAGGTTCGATGCCATGTCAACAAAATCCATACTAACCATATTTTTCTTTAAAGTTTGAATTTGACAGCTTGACAAAATTTGACAGTTGTTGGTTTTTGACATACTTTTTTTTATTTAATTTTCCAACAAAATGCAATGTCTGTCAGATGAAGGAGATTGATGTTAGTCTGACGCTGGGTTCTAACATCAACAAGATTTTCATTTTCATCCAAAATGCAACATCTGACCAACATTGGAGATTGACGTCAGTCTGACATCAGGTTCTGTCATCATCAAAATTTTAATTTTCATCCAAAATGCAACGTCTGACCAACATAGCAGACTGACATTAGTCTGACATTGTGTTCTGACGTCAACAAGATTTTCATATCCACCAAAATGCAATGTCTGACCAACGTTGGAGACTGACGTCAATCTGACATTGGGTTCTGTTTTCAACCTGATTTTCATTTTCAACAAAATTACAATGTCTCTCCAATGTTGGGGTCCAACGTCAATCTGACGTTATATTGCCTGTTGGGAAGAGACAGCCTTATTGCTGTGTATACTTACACTTTATTTCTGCTTCTATCTTGGTTCCTGGTTAATCTTTTCACTCTACTTGTGCCACAGTAACACCCCAAATCAACCAGCAGAGTGTACACACACACACATGCTTGGGAGATGTGGTCCAGAGAGAGATGTAAAGGTTAAAGTGATGAAAGGTGATGAATGTGGCGGAGTTGGACAGGAACACAGCACAGCTCCAGGATTATGGAGCTCAGCTCCAAGGGGTAATGAGTGAAGGGCTGAAGACATGTTAAGAGGACTCTGGACACACTGTGAGTTAAGACTGATTTATGAAAGTCAGAGTCTCTGGATCTCAGCCTTCTTCTCAACCACCGTCTGCTATGAGCCATCAGTTTTTTTCAGATTTCATTATAATGCACTGCTGGTTGAAGCCAATATGTGACCCAAGGCTGAATCCCAGCACTCTCTAATAAAAGAAAAAAAATAACAAATTAAATATAATAATAATCAAAAAGTAGTGCTGCTTCTAATTCAGTTGCATTTTCTTAATAGTGTAGCTGTATAGTAAGCATTTTTCCACAAGTGGCCTGATAAAACTATGCTCAGTTGCATGGTTTAGAATAAGATGTTCAGCTGAGCAAAATGATTCAATCAAGCCAAATGGAAAGTCCTCGCTTTCATGTCATTTTAGTGGATCAGTTTGATGGACGGATTGCCTTGGATGTTAATTAATAAAGTTAAAGGAAACAAATCAGTATAACATTTTATGCCTCTTTTGTAGCCAAACATATTGCTAATTGATTTTTATACCAAAAATATGTATCATGTAAATTACATTAATTCCACTTAAAGGAGTTTAATTTTAAAGGAGTTTCAAGTTTTTTTTAATTGAATTTTGTGTAAATATATTTATTTTAATGCCGTCACCTTAATTGAGATCATTAAAAGGGGTCCCTTGCAGAAAAGTACTCAAAGACAAAATGTATTACTGAAATAATATACTTGTGCAAACATATATATATTTATATATATATATTTATAATATATATTTTTGAACAACAATGCTAAAATAAATTTTAATGCAATTTCTAGTGAAACTTTTTACATTTGCAAGTTGCAATTTAGTCATTTAAAAAAAACTTTAGATATTGTCTAATAACACTAATGACACAAAATTGTAATAAAGTGATTTTATGTTTGTCAACACATCAGTGCTTTAAAACATTACAAAATATTGTTGAAACAATGGTTTAAAATGTACATGAAAGTAAAACTTTTGATTTGACATTACAAATAACACTTTTTTAAAAGTGTAGTTAATGTAAGAAATATAAAGTGTATTTTAGATACACTTAAGTGGCCTTTCACTTTATTTGTGTTATATTATCTGCAAGTACAGTTAAAAAAAATATATATATACTTTTTGAAAACACTATAAGCAGACTAGTTTATCTAGTTTGTCTACCTGTTCAGTTAGCATTAGCAAGCTAGTTTGAAATAAGCTTCTCAAACACTGAGTCCTTATAAGGTATTGTGTTTAAACAGAGACAACTGGATATGGGGCTCATACACCCGGTGCAGTCCGCGGTGTTGTGTTTTTGCTAGTTTTGGCCCAATGTAGTTCTCATTTTACCATCCTGCACAGCGTTGTTTAAAAAGCAAATGCATTTGCACACATTTTTGTGTCCATGGGCGTGCTGGTATAAAAAAAAAAAAACAGTTGTGTTCAGGAGCTTTGTTGGAGCTTTGCTATTTTGATGAACTGAGAGTGAGGAGTCACGTGCCGATTTGGGCTGATTTGGGCAGGGTCTGAGCCGGTCGGCCATGACGGTAGGAGATGCTATCAGTTGCCAGGGGCAAAGCCTTCAGAACTTCACAGAGGCGCGACTAAATATTCCAGAGCTCTTCAATTTGTGCATTTATTATTTCGGCGGGACAGAGACGGACCTATGAATACGAGACCGAAAAGGAAGAAAATAAAGCAATGCATAAAGATAATGCAAAAGAAAGGGGACCTTACAGGAACAAGCTCACACCAAGCGCAAAACAGTGGTATTTGGAAAAGCTCTAAGGGATCCAAAATATCGACCCATACCAGCTCCCTGCAACGGCACAGAGACCACCACCTGGAGGCTTGTAGATGGCCAAGTCCTGCACTCAGCCAAAGCAGAAAGCCTCGTAACTTTCCAAAGACTTGTGGCTTTTAAAATCCTGCATTGTGTAGTAACGTACACCAAAAACAAGATAATTCACGATGTCTATATATGTGAATGGAGGTATGGTCCAGGTCTCTGTGCCCTTCCGCTGCAGGGAGCTCGTATGGGTCGATATTTTGGATACCTGAGAGCTTTTCCAAATACCGCTGTTTTGCACTTGGTGTAACCTGAAAAACTGTATTCCATTGTTCCTAGGTTTCCTCCTCTACTACTGAGTTAACTACACATGTAAACAATCATGTTTTGCCGCCCCAGGCACACTGACCGTTGGATTCTGACAGGCCTTGAGTGAACCTGCACCAGTGTCAACTGCACCTGATTCCCATCAAGCATGATCCCGATCACCGGTGTACTGATCACCTGCACCTGTACCCAGTAATCACTCATCAGACACCTCCAACTCAGTACACAGGTGAGCAGTCTACCGTTCACATCCATGAACTGGTGCCCAAACTCTCTCTACAAACCTGTCTTTCTTATGTCCTCAGATATCCCCACAATGATCTCCTCTGACATACCTAAGCTGACTCTCCATGTGTTTATCTCCAGAGCTCTGGAAGTTATCCTCTCAACAACACCCTGTCACATTAGCACTTGTAAATAAACTGTTCACTTGCACTAAACCTCCGTCTTCCTGCATGTACAAAATATTTTTCTTTTGAACCTCGTGTCTGAAACTCAACTGTTCTTTATAAACTATTCAAATGTTGCTGTTTTTTTAGCCACAACACCATTAAATTACTGAAAGGTTGAAGAATTAGATACTTACACAAACATATGTACAACCGTTCCCAGTGGTTGTGGTAAATAAAATGGTGAAGGAGACCAAAAGAGAGCCAGATAAAGAGAGACAGGCATGTCCCCTGCTCTTAAATAATTGCGTTCATAATCTCTTTCAACTGGAACCAATTTGGCTAATAATCCTGTTAGAGGAGCAGGCAAACACACATATACACACTCAGGCCTGGGACCTCAGTCCCCCCTTCAGGGGTGCATGGTGAGATCTTCATATAAGGTCTTGATTAAGAAGACAGTGTATGAAAGCTCTACTGGGAATAATAAGTAAACAGGAAAGTGTCTGCTTCGAATAGCAAATGAGGTCAGAGACTGTTTGCCAATCAATTACAGGGGTTATTTTCCAGTCTTTTTCAAGAGTTGGACAATGACATGTGGGTGTCACAGTCAGTGCGTGAAGCTTCCTCGTGAGTTGGAATGAGGAATGGATGAGATTGGATTCATGGATCAATTATCTGGCACAGATCAGTCTGATTTATAGATGTTCCCTCCTACTCCCCTCCCATCATGAAGTGAATCATTTGGCCAGCAAACTCAAACCTCCTGGTGCAGGGTTTATTAAATTTATGCTGTTGATTTAAATAGGATGAAAAATATACATATAAACAGAAATATTTAAGGAGTTTTTCTCATGATAAAACAAATCTCTTATAGTTGGATGTTGTCACGATGGACTGGCACGAAGTGCCTGAGGTGGGTCTCGAACCCGGGTCTCCCAGTCAGGGTAAGTTAGTTCTCTACCTCTGGTCTACTGGGAAAGACAGTTTCTTAGAAGACCCATGTGCAGAAGGAAGGGCAAACTCAGAGGCTCAGGTAACCCAAAGGCAGGCAGTCTTTACTTGATCTCAGTAGAAAAATATAAACAGAATATCAGTTACAGCTTTACAGCACCAAACAGAAGGTAATCCAATAAGCAACTGGAAAATGAAACTTAACAGGTCTACAACACAGGTAGTACATACTGGGTAGGCTCAAGACTGAACACAGCACAATGAAACTGCCAAACTTAAATAGGTCAAAGAACAGGTGGAAAACATTAACTTAATGAGCAGTCTTAATTAAAGAGTTCACGGCCGTTAGTGCCACCTAGTGGCCTGGAAAGTTCTCATTAAGGTGCAGGGGGGTGCCCACCAATGGTTGGGAGAGTAATTACAAGAGGAGTCTTACAGGAGCCCCTCTCTCAGGAACGGCTCCTGACGTTCCGTTGGCTCTGGTTGGAGTCATGGCGGTGGAACTCTCTGATCAGGTTTGGATCTAGGATGTCTTTAGCTGGCACCCAGGACCGCTCTTCTGGGCCATAACCCTCCCAGTCCACTAGGTATTGCACACTCCCACGGACTCGACGTGAATCTAGCAGTCGACGGACCGTATACACTGGCTGCCCACCCACGACTTGGGGTAATGGAGGGGGCTTCTTGGCTGTGGACAGAGGAGAACAGACAACCGGTTTCAAACGTGAAATGTGAAAAGTGGGGTGGATGCGCATAGACCTTGGTAAGAGTAGCTGGTAGGACACAGGGTTGATCTTCCTAAGGATCTTAAAAGGACCAATGAATCGGGGTGCCAGTTTCCGAGACTCTAGATGAAGTGGAAGATCTTTAGTTGACAACCACACCCTCTGACCTTGACGTAGTGATGGCCCAATTCTACGGTGCTTGTTGGCCTGTTTCTGCTGCTGTTGTGATGCTCTCAGTAAGGCTGTACGTGCTCTCCGCCAGGCCTGACGACACCGCTTGACTAGTTGAGTTGCAGCAGGTACCTGGACCTCCAGTTCCTGCTCAGAAAACAAAACTGGGGGAAACCCAAATTGACATTCGAATGGAGTCATGCCCAAGGATGAGTGGTGTAGGGTGTTATGAGCAAATTCAGCCCAGATCAGACGGGAGCTCCAGGTGCTTTGATTATTGGACACCAGGCACCTGAGGGTCTTCTCAATCTCTTGGTTGACCCGTTCTGTCTGCCCATTAGACTGAGGGTGGAAACCAGAAGACAGACTGATGGATGCTCCAATTAGACGGCCAAAAGCTTTCCAAAATCGAGAAGTAAATTGTGACCCCCGATCAGAGACCATGTCTTGAGGAAACCCGTGGATCCTGAAGACGTGCTGCATCATGAGGTCTGCGGTCTGACAAGCTGTGGGGATCTTAGGCAGAGGTATCAGGTGACATGCTTTTGAGAATCTGTCTACTACCACCAAGATGACTGTGTTACCTTGTGATTTAGGAAGTCCAGTAACAAAGTCCAGGGAGATATGGGACCATGGACGTCTTGGGATGGGTAAAGGATGGAGTAGCCCTTGAGGGTGGGTCTTAGACTCTTTATTCTGGGCGCATACAGAACAGCCAGACACAAATCTTCGGACATCCACCTGCATACTGGGCCACCAAAACCGTGTCTGGATGCGCTTCAAAGTTCTTGCAACTCCAGGGTGACCCGAAAGAAGAGATGCATGTCCCCACTGCAACACATCAGAGCGTACAACATTAGGAACAAAAAGGCGGCCTGGGGGGCCATTACCTGGGTCAGGCTGTTGTCGTTGAGCCTTCTTTACTGCCACTTCTATTCCCCACTGAACCCCTGCCACCACCTTGGAGCTGGGAATGATGGGCTCAGGTCTGTCCTCCACATCTGGCATGTCGAACTGTCGCGAAAGGGCATCAGGTTTTGAGTTCTTTGAGCCAGGTCGATAAGAGAGAATGAACTCAAAGCGGTTAAAAAAGAGAGCCCATCGGGCCTGGCGTGGATTCAGCCTCTTAGCCTCCCGGATGTATGTGAGGTTCCGGTGATCTGTCCAAATGACAAATGGGTGTTTGGCCCCCTCTAGCCAGTGTCTCCATTCCTGTAGTGCCAGCTTCACCGCCAGTAACTCTCGGTTACCTATATCATAGTTCTTTTCTGCTTGGGTGAGTCGACGTGAAAAAAAGGCACAAGGATGAAGCTTATTGTCCCTCTTGGCCCGTTGAGACAAAACAGCTCCCACGCCGACATCTGATGCATCCACTTCTACTACAAAAGGCAAATCTGGATCAGGGAGGGTCAGGATGGGTGCAGAGGTGAAGCGGTGCTTGAGCAGCTCAAATGCCTGATTAGCCCCTTCAGTCCACTGAAATGGCTTTGAGGTCTTCTTGGTAAGGGCTGTAAGGGGTTCTGCAATAGAGCTGAAATTTCTTATAAACCTCCTATAAAAATTTGCAAACCCAAGGAAGCGCTGTACCTGTTTGACAGAGCAAGGCTGAGGCCAGTTCAGAACTGCTTGGGTTTTGCTAGGATCCATCTGAATGCTGCCGTTGGAGACAATGAACCCAAGGAAGGAGACAGTTGATACATGGAACTCACTTTTCTCAATCTTCACAAAGAGCTTGTTTCTTAACAGTTGAGACAAAACCTGCCGGACATGCTGGACATGATCTTGGTAACAGCGGGAGAAGATTAAGATGTCATCCAGATAAACAAATACAAATTTGTTTAGCATCTCTCGTAGAACATCATTAATGAATGCCTGGAAAATGGCTGGGGCATTGACTAGACCAAAGGGCATTACCTGATACTCATAATGGCCAGTTGGGGTGTTGAACGCCGTCTTCCACTCATCCCCGGCACGGATCCTGACCAGATGGTAGGCGTTCCTAAGATCCAGTTTGGTGAATATTGTGGCACCTTGTAGAAGTTCAAAGGCGGAGGTCATCAATGGCAGTGGGTAACGATTCTTTACAGTGATACGATTTAAACCCCGGTAGTCAATACATGGACGGAGACTGCCATCCTTCTTTCCCACAAAGAAAAACCCAGCACCTGCTGGTGAGGTTGAAGGGCGGATGAATCCACTGTCAACAGCCTTGTTGATATATTCCTCCATAGCAGCTCTTTCTGGGGCAGACAGAGAGAATAGCCTCCCTCGAGGTGGACAGGTGCCAGGATGCAGTTCAATGGCACAATCATAAGGTCTATGGGGAGGAAGAGAGGCAGCACGTTCCTTGCTGAACACTTCACAGAGGTCTGCATACTCTTGGGGGACACGGGATAACTCGGGAGAGGTAGAGAGATCTGTGGAAGCCACTTGTCTCATTCCAGATATAGCCAGGCTCTCCTTGGATGGGAAGGTTGCCTGTGGCTCAAGAGAATGACAGAGAGACAAACCAGACACACAGCAATTAGGCCCCCACCCACTTATCTGGTTGGAAGACCAGTCAATTCTTGGATTATGCAGAGCTAGCCAAGGATACCCAAGGATCAAAGGGAACTCGGGAGAATTAATTAAAAAAAACTGTATCTCTTCTCTATGAGAACCTACTTGAAAATGGAGCAATGTGGTGCACTGGCTTACCTGGCCAGAACCTAGGGGCCTTCCATCCAATGCGGTAACAGTTAAGGGATCATGGAGAATGATGGGCTGGATCTTTAACTGTGTTGCCAATGCGGAATCCATGAAGTTTCCGGCAGCACCAGAGTCTATGAAAGCCATGAGCTCGTGACGTTCATTGCCCCAGGAAATTGAAACATCAATCAAAAGGCCCGAAGCTGCTGGTCGGGGGTAAGTAATTACTCTCGTCCCAGGCCCCCTCGTCTTGGGCGAGAGCTGCCTTTTCCCGCCAGTTCAGGACAATTGGACCGAAAGTGACCGGACTCACCACAGTACAGGCAACACTTATCTCTCATTCGTCTCTCCCTCTCAGCCTGTGATAACCGGGTTCTTCCCAGTTGCATTGGCTCCTCCGGACACCCAATCAGTGAGGAAGGTTCCACAAAACCAGTGGGGGTGTGGATCGCGGGTTGTCGAGTCTCATGACAACGTTCACTTTGACGATCTCGAATGCGGTTGTCCAGTCTGATGGCAACATCAATTAGAGACTCCAAATCAGGGGCTGGGTCTCTGTAGGCCAGCTCATCCTTTAACTCACGTGATAGAGCACAATGGAATGCAGCTTTCAGGGCTCGTTGATCCCACTCACTTTCGGTAGCCAGGGTGCGGAACTCGATAGCAAACTCTGCAACACTGCGGGTTCCTTGTGCAAGTTGAAGAAGTCGATGATCAACCTCTGCTCCACTAACAGGGTGGTGGAAGACCTTCCTCATCTCAGCTATGAAGAGATCACTGTTGTACGTGAGAGGAGACCTCCTCTCCCAGAGAGCTGTAGCCCAATCCAGTGCTTTTCCCACAAGAAGGGTTGTCATATAAGCCACTCTGCTGCTCTCTGTAGGGAAACTGTTAGGCTGCAGTTGGAAAGCAAGGGTACACTGGGTAATGAATCCTCGACACCTCTCTGGGTTCCCATCATACCTCTCAGGGGCTGGAAGTCTAGGCTCAAGCAGGGGACCAGGTGGTGGAGCAGTACCTTGGGACAGGACTGGCAGAACTGGAGTAAGTTGAGGTATGGACTGGGTTTGTTGGTCTGTAGAGGCTTGAGATACAGATTGAAGTCTCAGACGCTGCAGAATCTCAGTCAGGATTTGTTCATGTTTATGAATGGCCGCAGCTTGACTAGAGAGCTCAGATAGTATCCGTTCCACGTTGGAGGGAGGAGTCTGTTCCTCTGCTGGGTCTACTTCCAAGGTTCAGTCTTGCTGTCACGATGGACTGGCACGAAGTGCCTGAGGTGGGTCTCGAACCCGGGTCTCCCAGTCAGGGTAAGTTAGTTCTCTACCTCTGGTCTACTGGGAAAGACAGTTTCTTAGAAGACCCATGTGCAGAAGGAAGGGCAAACTCAGAGGCTCAGGTAACCCAAAGGCAGGCAGTCTTTACTTGATCTCAGTAGAAAAATATAAACAGAATATCAGTTACAGCTTTACAGCACCAAACAGAAGGTAATCCAATAAGCAACTGGAAAATGAAACTTAACAGGTCTACAACACAGGTAGTACATACTGGGTAGGCTCAAGACTGAACACAGCACAATGAAACTGCCAAACTTAAATAGGTCAAAGAACAGGTGGAAAACATTAACTTAATGAGCAGTCTTAATTAAAGAGTTCACGGCCGTTAGTGCCACCTAGTGGCCTGGAAAGTTCTCATTAAGGTGCAGGGGGGTGCCCACCAATGGTTGGGAGAGTAATTACAAGAGGAGTCTTACAGATGTATGATGTTGTAATTCTGTGCCAATACACTCCTTTACGCTTCATAAAAGTTTTTTTCAAGTATGGTCCTGTATAAAGTCGTAAAGGGCGGAATTATTTTTATGGGCTGTTCTCCCGAAAGAGCATTCACACACATCAACCAGAGCAAGAGCTGCCCATCAACGTGCTTCATTAAGGTTACAGAAGTCATTGGCAATTGGCATAAGTTAATAAAGTCAATGACGTTTTTCGTCCTGTTTTATTTATGTCAGTGTCACAGCTTGCAGATGATTGCTATTCAAAAGCTTAACTTGCTCGGGACTCTTCAGCTTCTCCCACAGCACGCCTCCAGGAGCTCGACTGTCTTTTATAAATCTGATAAAACTAAAAACTCTTCTGGGGTATGAAGGGTGCAGAATTACTCTATGGGTATGAGGTATGAGTGTCTGGCCATTTCTCACCCGAGAACAGTGAGAGGACACCGGGACACTGGTCCATATCCCCTGACCTCTGCGCTTAAGGTCAGCACAAGGACTCTAGAAGAGAATGCAGAATGATTTAGTGGCCCAGAACAGTGAAGTCTGGCAAATAAAGGTGCAAGTATCAACCTTTTTTTTTCTCCATGGTCACTTGCACAATGTTTTATATACTTCTAGCCTATATAGTTTGATATAATGCGGAAAACAGCAATATGAAGGTTTTTTGTTAGTATGAGTACAGTAAGATAGCTTTACTGGGAGCCACTTTGTGGTGTCTGTAGGTCACAGTTCCCCTGAAAGGACCAGCAGCATTCCCTTGCACCAAAAATTATTTCTGTGATATAATATATTGATATAACGATTTCCCAGACAACAAACCAGACTCAGCTATTTGACCACCAGGCCACCCACACACTGGTCTAATGAAGAAGAATAGTCAGAAAGCTGGGAAACGCAGAACGGCCTGTAGTCATGGGTGGTAAATGAAGGCAGGTGGCGGATGTCGATTGGCAAGATCTTATCTATGCACAAAGCGCAAAGCACAATTTCACAAAAATGCCACATCTTTTGAAGTCATGGGACATCAACTACTGCATACAAACAAGGTAAAAATGCAGTAGAAAAACAGCAATTCATTGCACAGAGCTTATGTCACTGGGGATGGTGTTGCACTAATATATGAGGAATATATGAGAGGATATGTATATTTATCTGTCATTGCAGTCAAAATATAAAGAATGCAATGTAAGAATTTCAGCACAGCTCCTCGAATCACTGTTCAGAAGGTGAGATGTTTCCCTCAGATGCTGACTTTCATAGTCCTGTCTACAGTTTCCACAACAAAAGAAAATATTGCTTGCGGTTTTATCATAGCACTTCTCCCCCATGACACCCCTCTACTCAAACAAGTGGAGAGAGAGAGAGAATGTAAGAATTACAGAGTGATATAAACTGTTTCTGTGAAGTGCTGCCAAAATATCTTGATGTTGAGTAAACTCAAATTAATCTGAATGCATTTATGTTAATCAAAAAGTGAGACTTGAATGAGGATCAAACTAGTTTCAAGCTCCAATCTGACTGGCTGGCTTTACATAAATAATTGGTACTTATTAAAATAATCAGTGTTTATTATTTTAATACAAAAGGGAAAATCTGACTACAAAGCCAATGCACATTTTCCAATAATTTCATTGGTATTAGGCTATTTGTACAACTGTTTGGCTGCTGTGCCATTATTTGAGCTACTAATTTGCTGCATCACAGTCTATTGTTGAGGTTTTACTGATTTCAAATTTGCCCTCACTTTAAATGTCACATTAGAAAAAGAAGCAAATAAATGATGGTCGGATCAGATTTTACACCAGACCTACTGTCATTCTATGCATTAGTGGACTCTTTCTGCAATATTGTGTCTAAAATGTTTTTTAATGTTTACTTATTGTTTAATGAACTGTTGTAAATGTATTCAACAGTAAAAAAAAAAAAACAAAAAAACATATCCCAGTACAATGTAATGCATTTGACTTGACCTTCCGTCCAAATGAACTAGAAGTAACGTCTGCCACAGTCCTTATATTTTGTTCTGAACTTAATCACTCTCTCTAAAATGTGCAAGGTAAACAAGACCTTGACCAAAACCAAATAACATATTAATGTTTGAAATGTTTATCATTGCATAATCTGAATAGTTTCCACATGCTATTATACTGCACCTTAAATAGTTAACAGTACATTAGCATTCTGTTCTGAACACTTTTTACAGTGTGCTCTTGCTTTAAGTCGTATCTGCTTTGGTCTTTTTCTGTGATTCATCCACACATGTCCATGTGACACATGTCCACAAAGGCTCAGTTACTAAAGTCCAGGCTCAGGGAAAACATCAGTAACTATCACGATAGTAAAAAAGCCAAACAAAATGAGCTCAAATAAAGGATTTACCGGTTATAATTCATGAGCCCCCGCCATGACCACCAAGGCCTTGCTCTTTTCTTCATTAGCCAATTGTTTCTGTCTGTTAGTGTCCTCCCTGAAAGCCATGTAGGCTGAAAAATGTCATGGGATAGGGCTGGAAAAGCAGGCATGATAAAAAGCAGCAGGCTTGCTAATAGGCTAAAGTGGGAGCCCGTGCAGACAACTGGGGCGCGTGCAGGTTGGACGGTTACACATGTTTGGGTGGCTTTTTTCCAAAATGAGTCTTTGGGTCTGAATTTTAACACAAGCGTGACCCTCCTCCCCTCTTGGGCTTCAAGCATTCCAAGACGGTGAGGAGACCATGTACCCTCTGAGTCTCTCTGCCCCTGGATGTTCTCCAGAACTATACTGAGGTGATTATGAGCCGGATCTCCTCTTCCTCTCTCGTCCTCAGAAATGTTTTGGATCTCTGAACTGGATGTTACACAGATATAGCCACAGAAACACCTGGAAAATAGAAGCTATACTAGTCCAGTCCAACCCCCCTCATCCTAAACTGATATTTCTCTTTTAGCTGACCAGCAGAGTATTAACTCTGTGTGTGTATGTTTTCCTCTGAGGCCGTTCCCAGTTATGTTTCACAGTGTTTCATTTTTACTGAACAAAGGAACATGGGCTAAATTGCATCCCTCCTGTTCCCATGTTCTAATGAATGAAATGCTTGTTAAGAGGGAAAACATCCACCCCCACATCCTTCTCTTCTGCGCTGCAATCACAGTTCTTTAATATATACAGTGAGACAACAGTCAAAATCTCATTTCAAGCTGCAAATAAACAACAATTTAGGATTTTATAGAAACCATTACCACAAAATACATGAAATCTAACAAATACTATGACATTCTGAAATTCATTTAATTTTTTCAATGTAACTTTTTACTGAAATTTATGCTAATAATGAGATAGTAGGTCTATATATGAATATAGTATATGAGTTAAAGGGATAGTTCCTCCAAAAAGGTTCCTCCAAACAGTTGACAGTAGCCATTGTCTTAATATATTTCAATCAGTCAGTGGCTACTATCAGTTGTTTAGTTACCAACATTATTTAAAATATTTATTTTGTGTTCAGCAGAAGAAAGAAACAGGTTCTGACATACAGACAAGGAGAGAGAGAGAAAGATGGGCTTGATGTCTCTGACTGTGATAATGAGCTGTCATTAATATCTACCTTCTCCCCGCTGTCCTCCTCTCTTTATCATAATTATACTTGTACTTATTTCTCCCGTCTACCAACATTCCAGGACCAGTGATTTTTTTTCTCTCTCTGTAATGATGGTTCATTTCCCTGGGAGTATATAGTGTCTGATGAGGCCCAGTGTATGAACCAAGCTGCTGTCATTCATTCACATAGAGTGTGTGTTTGTGTGTGACTGCATTTAGTAGACATGCACACAAACCACACACACTTGAGCATTTTGGGGCAACTGAAACCGCTGGGAGTGTTATCATGAGGATAGCACAACAACAAGGACACCAGCACACTGCTGAAAACACATGAGAACAGAGCAGATGACAGCAGTGCTGAAAGAGTTTTAAGTCCCAAATTCAGTAAAAAATCAGATTTTCTGTTCCATTTGAAAATGACAGTGAATTAAAGTAAAATTACTTGGAATTATAGACTAGTCAGACTATTAAAATGTTTGCAGACACTCAAATAATGAGTGATTTATATTTAAGAAAGACATCTAGCCAACCATTTCCCCATCAATATTATCCTTAGCTTTCATTTCAGTCATTCTCAGTCTGTGTTTGAACAGTGTGCTCGATGTTATTCAGATATACTATTTCTTACAGAGTGGTGCATGTGTTGGAATAGCCAATTATATACTTACTGATATATGCTATGTAATGTATTTGTAAATCAGTCACTGTGTTTTTGCAGAGAAAGGAGGTCCATGTGTTCAGAAAGTCTGGAAAATTGAAATATCCTCTCTGGATTCAGAACACAATCCGACTGCACTTCTTTAAAGGTCAGGAACGCCATTAAAGAAACAGTAACCACTCATGATGTTCCAAAACAAATTACTGTATGCTCTATGTCTGTAAAACATGCCTTTTCTGGATGATTTAAAAGCAGAAATGCGGGGGTGGGGTGGGGGTGGGTTGTTCTAGGTGTTTAAAATATGTAAACGTTGGGTCTTTTCTTTTTTTTTATTAGAAATTAGTACTTTTATTTCATAAATGCTGTTTTTCAAATTATATTTTCATCAAAGAATCCTTAAAATATGTATGGTTATCATAAAATATGTTTTTAGCATTGATAATAAGAAATATTTCATTTCAAGAATCATGTGACACTCAAGTCTGGAGTAATTGCTGCTGAAAATTTTGAACATTTTTCTACACTTTTTTTTTATCAACTAAATGCAGCCTTGTTGATCAAAAAACTTCTTTCAAAAACATTTTTAAAAATCTCACCCACCCAAAACTGACCCAGTGTGTAATTTTGTCATTAAGTTACATTTATGGGATCAAACCATGGTCATAAACATGCATAAGGATTTTGCATACACAAAAATACACATTTCTCTGTCAGTTGTCGCTCAGGTTCTACGCGTTCTTTGCCTTTCTCTCTTTCCACAATGCTCTTTTGGGATTGACAGGGTGACTCATTGGAATATGTGTCTCTAGAGTGGCAAACTGCTCTTGCATTTATTTTTGGAGCACTGATGCAGAGGCCCTGAACATCAAAGCAGAGTAAGCGTGTATACCCAGCTGTAGCAAGTGTGTGAGTGAGAGAGAATGTGTGTCAAACAGATGCATTTTGCAGCAGGGTGCCAGATTTGCAGCAAGTTGCACTATCATCAATGGGTTAATGTTAACTTCGTCAGCTGGGATATGGAACCCACCTGTCTCTGAATACCTGAGGTCTTTGTTGTCAGTGGTGCATGAGAACATAATCGTAACCCTAATAATGGAATTGAAAAAAATGATGACTGTTTTCAAACAGTTCTCCATTACTCCTTCTTCCATTCTGCTCTGTATTTTCTGCTCTGTTCTCCCAAAGGAGCATGTGCTATGTATTTTCTCATCTAGTAAGAGCATGTCAAGTCAAATCACCTGTATTTATATAGTGCTTTATACAATACTGATTGTGTCAAAGCAGATTTACAATGTCAAACAGAAAAATAGTATGGCAATATGACAAGAGGATAATAACAATTTGTCATTTGTCCAGCTAAAGTTATTTTATTGATGATTCATTGATGTCATCATTCAGTTCAGCTCTCTTCCAATAGTGTCTGTGCTATTAGTCAAGTGTCTCCAATTAACCCAGACAGCAAGCATGGATGTGAAATCCATGCGGGCCAAATGTGGGCCAGATATTGGCCGAAACTGCTTGCTGTTTGGGAAGCAAACCAAAGGCAACAGTGGCAAGGAGCCAAAACTCCATCAGTTACAGAAATAAAGACTAAATAAACCAGCCTGCAGTCAGGGGGCCAGTTCTCTGGCCAGATGAAACCAGCAAGGTGTGGTTCAATTCCAGGATGAAACACTGGTAAGCAGGAGGAAGATAATAATTATGAACTTAATAGAAAAATAAGGCATTCAGGATAGAAACCCAGGAAGAAAGAGGACATTGCTGCATCAAAATGTGCATGAGGAGGGGTTGTACAGCAGTTTGGTATCAGAGAACTGTATAAGAGCTTCTGCTTTTAACATGGTCATCATAAGCCCAGATACTGATCCTTCTCCAAAGCACAAAAGGTTTTGCGAATAATAAAGATAACCTGGTTTCCAGACCTCTATAAGTAATAAAACAGAGCAGTGCATAACTTTCTTGATAGTTCACACATAATCATTTGAAAAAGTGAGGCTAGAAGCTAATTAGTGTTAGCATTGTGCAATTTCACATTTCATAACAGGCATTCTTAATGACTTTTTGCACAATTGCAGCTGTGACTTTATTTTTCACAATGTGACTGTGACTTTATTTCCTGTGATTGTGACTTAATGTTTCATAATGTGACTCTTTATTGTCAAATGTCTTTATTTTCCTCTCAGGTGGAAAGGTTTCTATATAGGTCTCTGGATTAACGAAATCTGAATCAGAATTGCTTGCTTGTTTGTTCTTACAGTTTTGTGGTCCTGACCCTCAGCCAGACCACCAGTGATTAATGTTGTGGTCAGAAAGGGAAAGATCCTCTGAAACATGAATCGTTTATGATGGAATTTACATCTTTGCAATTTTTTGAAATATGGTTCAGATTCTTGAGAAATATTCTACAACGAGTAAAGGCATAAACAGTGTCCTAACCAAATAATCACGCTTGCGAGATATGACTAATGTTTGAGCAGAGCAGCCTGTTCCTTGCTTTCTTACATCTCGTCTCCAGAATAAAAAATATGTTCACAGTTCACGGCTCCCATATTCACCTTAAATCTTAGCTTTCGCCTCTGCTGTTTTTATCTCATTTCACCTACGCTTATCCATCACTCCTTCTTCCATTCTGCTCTTTCTTTTCTGCTGTGCTCTCCCAAAGGAGCATGTACTAAGCAAGTATTTTCTCGTTTCGTTAGAGCAGGAAAAGGATAATAAGGTGCTAAATAGAAAAATAAGGCATCCAAGAAAACCAGGAAGAAAGAGGGCAAAGCTTCATCAAAATGTGCTTTAATTGGTGTGAGGAGGGGTTTTGCAGGTCTGTTCAAGTTGCTTCTGATGTTAACATGGTCACATGACCATAACTTCAGATCCTGATCCTTCTCCACAGCACTAATGGTCTTGCCAGCAATGTAATTATACAAAGAAGTTCATACCTGGTCACAAGTGTGAGGCAAGAAGTAAACTTTTGTTAGATGCTCTGTTTTTTTTTTCTTCAATATACTGATCCTTTTGTTGCCTAGTTGTTGTTCATAATCACTATTTACATCAAGCTACAGTCTTCATCTGTCAGTCCAAGTATACATGTGACAAAGTAGTATTGACTATTTGAAGGATTAAATACAATTGCTCATCACTTCCAGAGCATGTGCACAACAAAGAGGACAGAAATACTTCCTAGATGAAACTGAGCTATAATCACATTATTCAGAGCTGTTAATCCGGTTTTGTAAAACCTGGACTGTGTGTGTAATTCAAAGCATTGACATGACATTTAAAAAATATCAATCACCACACACCTCTTTTTCAAGTAAATAATGATATAACTTCAGTATGTATATATACATATATACATACACACACACACACACACACACTTACACACATACAGTGGGTATAGAAAATAATCACCCACTTTAAAATAACTTCATTTTGTTGCTTTGCAGCCTCATTCTTTTCTATACCAACC
The DNA here is from genome assembly GCF_003368295.1 of Carassius auratus. Lineage (NCBI taxonomy): Eukaryota > Metazoa > Chordata > Actinopteri > Cypriniformes > Cyprinidae > Carassius > Carassius auratus. The sequence goes on from NC_039276.1 coordinate 24,979,529, forward strand.
TTTTGCATGCGTGCGTGTGTGTATGTGTGTGTCTGTGTGTGTGTGTGTATATATTTTTGTTGCTTTGCAGCCTCATTCTTTTCTATACCAACTTTGTGCGTGTGTGTGTGTGTGTGTGTGTGTGTGCGTGTGTGTGTGTGTGTGTGTGTGTGCGTGTGTGTGTGTGTGTGTGTTTGTGTGTGTGTGTGTGTGTATATATATATATATATATATATATATATATATATATATATATATATATATATATATTAACCTTTGTAGTTATGTTAGTTGCTGATGTTGTTTACACAGGAGTGACCCAAGGATAGAGAAATGGAAACAAACAAAGAAGCTTGAAATCATAGTTAGTGCCCATTAATTGGCCAGCCTATGTGTATTTGCATACTGCTTTGTGAGCTCTGTTATATTTACATTTCTGTAACCGTCTGTCTTTCTTTCCTCAGCAGTCATATCTGTCGGGGTATGCAGTGTTCCCTCTCTGTAGGGGGTCCCTTTAATTAAAACTGTGGATACAAAAACAGGGAGAAAGAGTCCTATTAAGAAAACTCAAACAAAACACTCATTCTCCCTTCTCTCGCGCTCCGTCCTATTTATTCCTTCATTTTCTTATTCTGTGTTTTTCTTTTTGCCCTCCATCTCGCTGACTCTGAGCAGTCAGAAGAGCTTTGAAGGCCACACATTTTATTGCACATATATACAAAAATGAACACACATTCATGTGCTATCAAACCCCATGCCATCTTGTTGTGTTGGGGCTTGACCTTGGGCATCCAGCTGCCACTGAAGAAACTGAAATGAAAGTGATTTGAATTTCTCTTTCTCAATGTTAACCCAGCATTTCAAACACCAGTGGCATGTTTGTGACTCTCTCTGCCCTCTGGACATTCAACTCCAGAAGGTGCACTATAGAGGTTTGCTGGTGTTGTTGTTGTTAAAAATTAACCCATTATTGACATTATTGATATTTTAGAAAATGTTTCAACTATTTTTGTTCATACAGAACTTCACTGGGGTCCAAAACAACAACCCTCACTGAACAGAAAACACTGAGGTTTGAAATTACATGAGTGTGTAAATGATGACAGAATATTCATTTACAAATAATAATTTTGGGGTGATCTGTTCCTTTAGGTCATTTTCATAGAAAGATGAACTAGGAATAACAAGATTTGGTTCAGGTTAGGACACAGAGACCAACTTGATCAGCATGTAACTTCCACAATCTGGTTGTTGGGAAAAAGTTTGCCTAATGTTTCTTTATTTATTAGTCTTGGATCATTCAGTGGGTCATTCTACAGGGTCAAAATCAGACATTTCTTAAATCGCCATCTGCCAAAAAAAACATGCGGTAATTCAACATAGTTACAGGGGGGTCAAGATGAATTAAATGGTCAGAAAATTTCTTGTCTTGAACTTTCTAATAAAGTTTCCATTACCACCATCTGAGATCTGGACGTGGGTTTACATCAGATGAGTTTATAGAGTCACAGGCCACTGCCTTTATTGGTATGTGAAAATAGAGGATTTAAGGTGAATTTGAGGGTGACGTTCGGGCCCAGGCCCAGGCTGTGCGGCTCCCTGCTGAGGCCATGACAGTGAATTTGATGTGAGATTGTAGAGTTGTACTAACTCATTTCCCCGCCATGTTCCCCAAGCTCCGCTCCTGGAGTCTTAAAAGAGCCCCATTGTGAGGGGTTGGATGTCACAGCACTCGGAGCACGGAAAGCCCGGGTGCTTTTACAAAGACGCTCCTATTCATTCCGACCCCCCTCTTTTCCTCTATCCCACCTTCCCTCGCTCTCCCCTTCCTTGTCCATGTGCTCAGAGGCGAGGCCTGCTCAAATACAGGCTAAGTGATAGATGTGCTCTGTTACATGATCCACAGCACACTCCATCCCCTCTGATTCCAGCTGTACAGCACATTCCCAAAGACAAAGAGAACTTGGGAAAGAGGAAGTTCTTATACATCCACGCATACATTGAGACCATCTGCATGCCCAAAGGACATTTTTGTTCACTCAGATTTTGGTCTTTCATAACTTAGTGGAGACTTGAAGGGGTCATACGATGCTGTAAAAAAAACAAAAAAAAACTTATTTGGTGTAATGAAATGTGTTTATGCCTTTTAAGGTTAAAAAAAAACACAGTATTTTCCACATAATGTATATTATTGTTTCTCGTCTATGCCCCGCCTTTCTGAAACACATAGTTTTTTTTACCAAGCTCATAGTTCTGAAAAGCGAGGTGTGCTCTGATTTGCCAGCTATCCAGTGCATTGTGATTGTCTGAATGTTTCAAGTGTCTGAAGGAAATGTTACGCCTCTTAACTGTTATGGCATGTCCCATTCAGAACACTGTCACGACAGGAAAAAAACAGTAAAACCCATTACAAACGAAGCAGTTGTTGCATCCAGTGGGGACATAATTACTGATTATAATGACTTATATTGTATTTTTTACGTGTTTACATGTTGTTCCAAACCTGCATTACTTTCTTTTCTATGTGTAACATGAATGAAGTTATTTTGAGAAATATTTCAGTGTGTGTGTGTGTGTGTGTGTGTGTGTGTGTTGTTTTTGTTTTTTCTCCATGCATTAATGGATATTAATGGGCAGCAAAACTGTTTAGTTACCAACATTTTTAAAGACTTGGAACAACATGGGTAAGTAAATGATGACAGAATTTTCATTTTGAAGTAAACTATGGCTTTAAAAAATTGACACAAATGATACTTATTGACATTCACTATGAATATTTGATATATAAAGTGAATTTTGGACAATTCAGATAATTTGGTTGTGGAAGAATTTCGACTTTTGAAGAAGAACCATGATAACCTCTGCTGAGAATATTTGTGCCGTTAATCAAGTAAATCCCACCAAACTGTTGTGAACCACTAGACACCAATCAAGAGAGAAAAAAACCCTCTGTTTGATGGTTAATGTTTTTGCTATGCTGCCCTATCAGTGAGACTGCGGGAGACGCAAGAGTTAGTTTTCTGTAATGTCTATGTGGTTATCCTCCATTTAAACTTCTATTCACTCACTCTAAAGCTGACTGTCTACCAAGTGCTCTGATATTTGTACCCAGGCCAGTGTTGTTGACTCACTTATATACCATTATATAGACCAGAGAAGTGTTCACACAGTCCTTCTATTTCTGTGAGTCAAGACATGAAACCACTGTTCGACACAGAGGAGGAACTTGTGTCTCATTCATGGTTGAACTTGAGTCATGGAATGTATTTCAGCGTGACCTGGGAAAAATTGTAGGATAGGACTAATTTTTACCATCAGGACTGGTTTGCTTTATTAAAACTACATACCAGAATGATTTGGGCATGACCCTATGCATCGATTGTGTCCTATGAGTAGTATTTTTTTCTGTACATTTCCCACCATTTCAAAAACCCCGAAATTCTCTTATTAATATTCACAGACTATTTCACACATTCTGTCCATCCACACTCACAAACGCACGCATCTAAATACTTAAACAGTTTTTTTTATTTACACAGTCACTTAGTGTGTCAACTTGTCCACCGAATGGCCAGCCGGCCTTATTTGATGAGAGGTAGTCAGTCTGAACTTCATTTAAATCATGTGGGCAGATGGAGTGAGTGATATGTGCAGAGACCGCCAGTGAAAGACATAAAAGACAGTGAGGAAAAAAGGGGCTCAAGTCTAACCCTTGAAAAGTATCAGATCAGTCTTCACTTGTACTTTCTTGGATGATATCCTGCGCCCTCTGTTTGTTTGTCTGAGAGTGTTAGTGTAGAGAGCTGGTTTGTTTGTGTGTGTCAGAGAGATGTAAAGTCTTCTCCACCCTCTGCTCAGCTGGACAGGAACTCTGAGGCGTCTACAGCAGGACTCCAGCTGTTTGGCCCAGACGCCCTCGCATCAAACACACACACTCCATTTCATCACTGCAAAACCTGTTTTAGAATATATACAGGGTCCTGAATCTTTATTGAAGCAGAATCAATCATTTGAAGTTGATGTCAAATGTATTATGCCTAGGTGTGTAACGTATTACCGGGAACGCTTTACAATAAAGTTCCATTTGTTAACATTAGTTAAGTGCATTAGTCAACATAAACTAACAACAAAAAACAAATCTAAAGCATTTATTAATCAGGAAATGTTACTTTCCACTTATATATCATTAAAATCAAAAGTTGTGTTTGTTATTATTTAATAGATCTGACCAAACAACAAAAACCAACGTTAACTAATATGACTTTTTGTTAAATGTTACCACATTACGAAATCTCAGCGAAGATGTGTTTGTAAATTGTATGTTGGTTCCCCTTTATTACTGTACAGCATGCAATGTATTTTTTTCTTCCTGCCATCTCACGCTCTTTACATTTCCAGGACCAGCTGTGAGTAAAACCACATACTGTGTTGAGTGCTGAGCAGTTCCTGTCTTCTTTTGCTCCGACATCTCTGTGACCTGCTGTATGATTACAGACAAACTCCCTCAAACACAAATGCTGTTAGTTTGTGTTTCAGAAACCTTTAGAGAAAGTCAAAACTCTTTAGTGAGCGTCTGCACGGATGAGAGGAGCATTGTGCTCCACTATTCGTTCACTCGTACCTGAGCTATAAAAATAGACTCCTCTGATATCTTCTCCCTAAAGACTCTCTGATATCTTCTCCCTAAAGACTGAAGAGATTCTTGAGGGAATGAAGATTTGATATCTAACTAAATAGAGCAGCTAGCTATATACAGTAGTTTGTGGCCACATCTGCATGACTAAATGAAAGTGTAGTGTTTTTCTTTCCTAAGCTTCTGTATTTTCAATCAGTTTTAATTTCAGCCCTCCAATTTCCAGTGACGAACTTTGAACTGTTCAATGTTAGGTTTGTTTTTGAAGGATTGTAATTACCATTTGATGGATTTCATTTCAACAGGATATCATTATATGTCAAACCCAGTTGTTCTTCATTCACCTCTCCTCCCCAAACATCATCTGCTCATTTGTCAATTGTGATGTCATGGCGAATAAAATGGAAAGCATGTGTGGCCCAGATCAAACCTACAGTAAGTGAGACAACGCAGGGGCAAGATACGGACAGGCCTGTCTGTGTGTGTGTGTGTGTGTGTGTGCTCTGTGTCAGAGCATTGCATGCCAAGTGAACGCTCCATGTTTTGTGGTATGCAGAGTCCATATGTATTTTTACAGGGCAAGCAGTTTGAAATGGCGGATGTGTGAACTGGCATGCAATGAGAACGGAACGCCTGTATAAAATTACACACAAGCTTGTGGCCATGCCAAGCTCCTCTGCAACCCTGCTAGGCGCCCTGAAAGAGAGGGGGCACAGAGAGGCTAGTGTATATTTGTGTGTGTGTGTGTGTGTGTGAGGACCAAATGTTTTCACATGTACAGTAAAAGCTGAAATCACCTACACTGTGCACACTTTTAAATGAAAATGCTAATGCATGATATAATGATGATTGACCATAAGATTATGGTGTAAGTGTCTTTGAGATCTATCCAGGATTAAATGGAAGAATGCTTTTAGATATAGATTGTAACATTATATCTTAATTTTAACTGTGTGTTTATTGAACAGTTATATAGAAACAGAATGACCCTTGTATCCATGCTGTTTGTCTGAACTGGACAAATGGATCACGTCTGTCCCATCTCCTGCAAAGACACACTTGCAGTCTACTTACTTACAAAAAAAGAGTGCACATTCATAAAACATATGCTTGTTTTCATCATTTCCATGGTGTATATTTTGAACGATGCAAGATCTGTGTCATATTCATGACTTAACATTTGATTCTTGTCATCAATTATTGAGAAAGCTGGGTTTTCTCTCAGTGCTCTGACAGTGTTTTTTTTTCTTTTTGTTCTTCTGTAGGTGTTTCATTATATATGATGTACAGTCACCTTACACCAATCCACTGTGGTTGCAGCAAACAGCAGAACAGGTGATGGAGATCTGGTGAGGGAATAATACAGTGAAATCCATCTTTGTTTTTCCTCTACTATTAAGAAAAACAAAGTACACAGTAAAAATGGTAAAAGGCATAAGACAGAAACATCCTCCTTTAAGATGTCTCTGTATTGTTGGGGTTTCTCCTTGTCATCACCTGAAATTATAAACAGCAGAAGTGCATACTGTATGATTTATGTGTTGTGGTCGCACACAACAATGTAAATGACAGATTCTCAGTTAGAGGGAGGAAGAATAACAGAAAGGCACAGAGAAAGAGTGAAAAAACTAACACAAGTTCTCTGAACTTGAAACCATAAAGAAAACAACGGTTAAATGGACATTTGTATTAGCATACTATACTGACTGCTGAGTTTGATTTGAACTGTAATGTAATCTCACTTTGGTTTTGCACGTCGTGCAAAAAAAAAAAAAAAAACTGGCCATTGAGTGACTAAGAATCCAGGCACATGTAAGTAAATGCACTTGGCTGTGGTTCTGGTGTTAACAGTCTCTGAGGGCATGATCACAGCAAAATAACTGCAGGACTGGAGAGAGCTTAGGGATGTGTATGTATTCTGTCATCATGGAAATACAGCTGCTCATGCTGATGCTAAGTGCTCATTAATTAAAAAACATCAGAAGCATCACCTTCAGAAGCAGCTGGACCACAATGTTGAATTGTCTGTTACATTACACTTTATCTGGTGCATTGAAGGCTCTGTTTCCACCAGTGCACAGCAGGGGGCTCAATCACAGCTCCCTCCTGAAACAGACATCTTCAGCTGCTCATTCAACCAGGAACGTGCCCTCTGCCCTCTGCTGTTCAACTGCTCAATTACACATGCTGTGTCACAATTCAAAGCTTTCTTATAGAGTGCAAAGTGGCAGATTTTATAATGAAATATAGACAGTATTCCCTTCAAATTATTCCGTTTTGTTAGCAGTTTGCAGTTTGTGTTAAAGGGGTATTTCTATGCTGACAAGATGGACCTTAAATAAAGTTGGATTGTCTATGCAGTAGAAAAGTCATTTATTTATTCATATAGATAGATATTCTCATTATGCACTGGGCTTGATCTGACTGTCTGTGGGCTGGATACTAAAAACCTGGAAGTATGACCTGCAGTTTGAATTGTATGGCTGCACAGGAAACATAATTTCCCATCTTTAACCCTCATAATGCTTTGAAAAATGCAATTTGAATATATTCATTGTATATATATATATATATATATATATATATATATATATATATATATTGTGACGAGCACTCCCAGAGGAATCAGCGTCGCCCTGGAAACCAAACCAAAACACCTGCACGTCCTCGTCCCCGGCTGATCGGTCACAGCTGCTCCCCATCAGCCAGCACATTGAAAAGCAGCACATGTTGCACTGAGAAGAGGTTCTCAAACAGAACGCAAAGCTGGACTAACCCCTCTCTCCTATCCCCACAGAAAGCAGCGAGTGACCGACAGCCCACACCCTTTGGAGCACGTCTGGACACCCACTTTCCCCTTGATTGGCACAGAGGAGCACGGAGAGCACACGGGGAGCACCAACCAGCGGAAAGCAGATCAGGACACTTCACCAGGCACCCTTCACTTTTCAATAAACCCACCCTCCGGGGCTTTTGATTTCACGTACCTCTTGTCGAGTGGTTCTTCACCCCGTGACAGTGGTGGAGAATGCGGGCAGAACAGTGAGGAATCACCGACAAGGTCACCGCCCCAACTCCTAATTTTTTTTTTGCTTTCTGTCAGCAGCACCACGGAAGGCGGCACGCGCGGCCCCGCGATGGAGGACGTCTTACAACGCCTCGCTGAGGTTAGCATCCGCCAGCAGCAAATAGCGGAACACCTCGCCACTCGCCTGGGCAGGACGGAGGATGAACTCGCCGCCGTCCGGGCGGCCGCGGCCCAGCGCGTTCCGCTACCTGAGCCTCGGGCACAAGCCACCCGTCTGTTGCCCAAGATGACGGCCGATGACGATGTGGAAGCCTTCCTTCAGGTCTTCGAAAACACTGCCCACCGAGAGGGATGGCCAGAGGACGAGTGGGCACGTGCGCTGGCACCCCTACTCACCGGTGAAGCACAGAGGGCTTACTTCTCGCTCCCCCTGACGAGTGCCGACAGTTATGTCGAAGTGAAGCGAGAGATCCTGGCGAGGCTGGGCCTCTCCCCTGTAAGTGCCGCCCAGCAGTTCCACGAGTGGGAATAAAAGCCCCGGGTGCCAGCCCGTGCCCAGGCAGCCGAACTCAGCCGCCTCGCCCAGCACTGGCTGTTGGCAGGAAACCCCACACCAACACAGGTAGCGGAACGAGTGGTGGTCGATCGCCTCCTGCGCGCACTACCTCGCGCCCACCGACAGGCCGTCGGCATGAGGGACCCACGTGACGTCCGGGAACTAGTGGAGGCGATCGAGCTGGCGGATGCCGTTCATCCCAGCGGGGCAGGGGACCGGCTGCCGCCATTACCCCGGAGGGTGGTCCAGGAGCGACGCCCGCTCGAAGGCACCGCGCGACCCGTCAGCAGGCCGACGGTTCCCCCACCGCGAGATGAGCCCATGCCAAGTGCCGAACCACCGTCGCCTCCGTGAGCCTGGCTGGCAGGCTGCATCCTTCACCAACGGGTGCCGGCGGGAGCCCCCGAAGCAGATGTGAAGGTGGATGGAAGACGGTTCCGGGCCCTGTTGGACTCAGGCAGTGCGGTCACCCTCATCCAGGCGCGGCTGTGCGCCCCGCGAAGCGGCCGGAAAAACTTCCTACCGATTACCTGTGTGCACGGAGACACTCGTCAAGTACCGGCCCGTGAGATGGTCATTTCGTCCCCCCAAGGCACCTGGCCAGTGGAGGTAGGCCTGGTGAAGGACCTGCCGGTGGCCGTACTGCTTGGAAGGGATTGGCCCGGCTTCGAGAAGCTGCTGTCCGCCGCTACCCAGCCTGCCAGCCCCAAGGGGAACCGTCGAAGACCGAGGCGGCCGCCTGGACCCCGCCGCCGACCGGCCCTGCTCGTCTCCGACAGTGGGAGAGAAGGTGAGGCCCCCTCCCAATCTACTAATCTGTTTTATGATTAGCGGCCTACCAACAGGCCGCTGGAGGGGGCTCTTTCGCCAAGGAACAGCGGGAGGACGACCGACTCAAGCACTGTTGGAGCCAGGTGCGAGTCGTGGATGGAGAGGACGTCCTCCCCCGGCCCCACCCTCTCCCACATTTTGTCGTAGAGAATGGCCTGCTGTATTGTGTCGCCCAGCGTAGGGGGGAGGAGAAAAAGTTACTAGTTGTGCCTCGTGCCAAGACCGAGACCGTTCTGGAGCTGGCCCATTCCCACCCCATGGCAGGACACCTCGCGGCAGCCAATACTGCCCAACGCATCCGTGACCGTTTCCATTGGCCAGGCCTGGACGCCGAGGTAAAGCGGTTCTGCCAGGCCTGCCCGACCTGTCAGGCCACGTCGCCCCGGACTCCTCCCCCCAGCCCGCTCATCCCGCTGCCTATCATCGAGGTGCCCTTCGAGCGGATTGGAATGGACATAGTGGGGCCGTTGCCGAAGTCTGCCCGAGGGCATGAGCACATCCTGGTCATCGTCGACTATGCCACCCGGTACCCAGAAGCAGTCCCCCTGCGGAAGGCCACCGCAAAGTCCATCGCCCAGGAGCTGTTTCTGCTGGCCAGCCGAGTCGGCCTCCCCTCAGAGATCCTGACTGACCAGGGAACCCCCTTCATGTCCCGGCTAATGGCTGACCTCTGCCGGCTGCTGCGGGTGAAGCAGTTGAGGACCACTGTTTATCACCCCCAGACTGATGGCCTCGTAGAGAGATTTAACCAGACCCTCAAGCAAATGCTCAGACGTGTGGCGGCGGAGGACAAGCGGGATTGGGACCTCATGATCCCCTACGTGCTCTTCGGGATCCGCGAAGTTCCCCAGGCCTCAACTGGCTTCACCCCCTTCGAGCTCCTGTTTGGCCGTCAACCCCGGGGCCTCTTGGACGTGGCCCGGGAAGCGTGGGAGCAGCAGCCGGCCCCGCATCGTACCGTCATCGAACATGTCCGGCAAATGAGGGAACGGATCGACCGAGTGATGCCGTTAGTCCGGGAACACCTCACCAGGGCCCAACAAGCGCAGCAACGTCATTATGACCGGACAGCCCAGCCACGGGAGTTCCAACCGGGAGACCGCGTCATGGTCCTGGTCCCCAGCTCCGCCTGCAAACTTCTGGCCTCCTGGAAGGGGCCCTACTCGGTCGTCGAGAGGGTTGGACCGGTCACTTACCGCCTGAGACAGCCGGGACGACGGCAGGCAGAGCAACTCTACCACGTCAACCTCCTAAAGAAATGGGTGGGGACCCGGGACCAAGTAGCTGCCCTAAGCCTCACCGAGCCCGTGGTTGTGGATATCAACCCCCACCTTTCGGCTGCCCAGAAGACGGAGCTGCAGCACCTGGTCAGTCAGTTCCAGGATGTGTTCTCCTCTCAGCCCGGGCAGACCAACGTGCTTCAACACCATATCCGGACGCCCCCAGGAGTCGTCGTTAGGCAACGGCCCTACCGAGTCCCGGAGGCTCGTCGGCAGGCTATTGAGGAAGAGGTCCAACAGATGCTAAAGTTGGGGGTAATAGAACCATCCCGGAGTCCGTGGTCCAGCCCCATTGTGATGGTCCCAAAGCCGGATGGCACCCTCCGCTTTTGTAACGACTTCCGCCGCCTGAACGAAGTCTCCGAATTCGACGGGTACCCCATGCCTCGGGTGGACGAACTGCTGGACCGGCTAGGAAGGGCCCGGTATATCAGCACCCTAGACCTAACCAAGGGCTATTGGCAGGTACCGCTCTCCGAGGCCGCCAAGCCGAAAACCGCCTTCTCCACCCCCAGTGGCCACTGGCAGTACCGGACCCTTCCCTTCGGCCTACATGGGGCCCCCGCGACGTTCCAGCGGATGATGGACATCCTCCTGCGGCCTCACCAAGCTTACGCGGCCGCCTACCTGGATGACGTCGTGGTCCACTCCGAGGCGTGGGACGAACATCTGGATCGTCTGCGGAGGGTGCTCTCGGAGCTCCGGCGGGCTGGACTTACCGCCAACCCCCGAAAATGCCACCTAGCCCTCTCTGAGGCCAAGTACCTGGGCTATCAAGTCGGCCGAGGACTCATCCGGCCGCAAGACAAGAAAGTTGAGGCCATCCACGCCGCACCAAGACCGGAGACAAAGACCCAGGTACGAGCCTTCTTGGGGTTGGCGGGTTATTATCGTTGTTTTATCCTCAACTTCTCCTCTTTAGCCGCCCCCCTGACAGACCTGACCAGGAAGGGGCAGCCGGAGAAAGTATGCTGGACCCCGTCGGCGGAAGAAGCCTTCTCCCAGGTGAAAGCAGCACTCACGTCCTCGCCGGTACTCTGCGCCCCGGATTTTAGCTGCCCCTTCCTGCTGCAGACGGATGCTTCCGACACAGGACTAGGAGCGGTCCTCTCCCAAATTCAGGAAGGTGAGGAGCATCCGATCATCTACATCAGCAGGAAGCTGTCCCCCGCCGAGAGGAAATACGCCGCTGTGGAGAAGGAAGCCCTGGCCATCAGGTGGGCAGTCCTGGAGCTCCGGTACTACCTCCTGGGCCGCAAGTTCACCCTGGTAACCGACCACGCGCCCCTACAGTGGATGGCCCGCGCCAAGGACACCAACGCCAGGGTGACTCGCTGGTTCCTAGCGCTCCAGGACTTCCACTTCGAAGTCCGCCATCGAGCTGGGGCCGCCAACGCGAACGCCGATGGCCTCTCCCGGATCTGGACAGCTTATGCAGGTCTGTCAGGGGTCATTCCCCACCCTCCCCTAATCTCACCCCTACTTTCTACATGTCTTCGCAGGACCAGAACGACGCTTAGGGGGGGGGGGGTGTGACGAGCACTCCCAGAGGAATCAGCGTCGCCCTGGAAACCAAACCAAAACACCTGCACGTCCTCGTCCCCGGCTGATCGGTCACAGCTGCTCCCCATCAGCCAGCACATTGAAAAGCAGCACATGTTGCACTGAGAAGAGGTTCTCAAACAGAACGCAAAGCTGGACTAACCCCTCTCTCCTATCCCCACAGAAAGCAGCGAGTGACCGACAGCCCACACCCTTTGGAGCACGTCTGGACACCCACTTTCCCCTTGATTGGCACAGAGGAGCACGGAGAGCACACGGGGAGCACCAACCAGCGGAAAGCAGATCAGGACACTTCACCAGGCACCCTTCACTTTTCAATAAACCCACCCTCCGGGGCTTTTGATTTCACGTACCTCTTGTCGAGTGGTTCTTCACCCCGTGACAATATACATTCACATATCATTGTATTAAATTTATAAGAACATACTATCTGAGAATTACCAGTATTAACCTCGTTAAAATGAAAGGAATTTGTCACGTGTTTGCATTTAGAACAATTTCAAGCAGCATAGACTGTGAATTATGTTCTTATGTTCTACTGTAATCTGCACAGTACTACACAGTTTTTAGTGGTAGCCTGTACAATTCATGGATTTATGCTAAATGTGAACATTGTCACATTACTTAATATTTGTCAAACCTTCAAATGTTTGAAATGCACATTTCACTCACTTCCTTTGTAATTGGTTATCTGTCCTTTTGTGTTAAGAGTGTTAGAGGATGCTCAACTGATGTTGTATTACTTTATGCTGGCAATTAGTAAGCCTTCTGAACAACTGTATTCTCCCACATGTGCTGTAGAGAACAATGACAATGTTAGAATGTAATAGAAATAAATATAAAATCTTTCAAGAATTTGGGTATTAATGCAAAACTGCTAAATTAGTTGATGAGTTAAGTTTCATAACATGTTGTTGTATGTTATTTTTCAAGGACTCTGTATTACAATATTTGGGAAAGAAAAGATAACAAGTCCCGGGATGAACCAGTACCTGGTCTTCAAGATTACTAGAAAGCTACAGATAGGTGAGTTTGTTCGGATCAGAGCTAAACTCTGCAGAAAAAGTGACTCCCAAATTCAATTCAATTCAAGGTTACTTTTATAGTGCTTTTTATGATACAAATCATTGCAAAGCAACTTTACATAAAATGAAGTTTCTACAATATTTATTAGTAGTTTATCAGTGGTGACAGTAAGTTTATTTGCACATGGCAGAAATTGTAGGAAAAATTAATACAAGATGTAGTCAACCAGATGATGAACACTATTAACAGCAATTATTATATGATGCAATCACAATATTTTTTAGTTCTGTATGTTGTTTCAGGGTAAGCATCATCTGGGTTAGCGTAGCTGCTGTTCCAATCAAGTAAAATTAATTAGTTTAACCCAAGCTAAAGAATAATAATGCGCATTTGATAAGATATAGGTGCTGGTCATATAATTAGAATATCATCAAAAAGTTGATTTATTTCACTAATTCCATTCAAAAAGTGAAACTTGTATATTATATTCATTCATTACAAACAGACAGATATATTTCATATGTTTATATTGATGATTATAACTGACAACTAAGGAAAATCCCAAATTTCAGTATCTCAGAAAATTAGAATATTGTGAAAAGGTTCAATATTGAAGACACCTGGTGCCACACTCTAATCAGCTAATTCACTCAAAACACCTGCAAAGGCCTTTAAATGGTCTCTCAGTCTGTTTCTGTAGGCTACACAATCATGGGGAAAACTGCTGACTTGACAGTTGTCCAAAAATTGGGGTAATATACCAGCACTGCCCAGCCATGGACTAGAATAACTAGACTAGCACCTATTGCAAGTTGTTTGCATAGGAAATATGAGGTAGGTAATCTTATATTACCTAAGCATCTGGAACCTTTCAGAATCTTCCACTTCAAATTGCCATGAGAAGTTTAACTTCACTTAACATTTTCTTCTACTAAAATGCTAAATTCCTAGACTCTTAATGATTTACAGAATCTCTTGGAATATCCGGAGGCCAGGTTTTTCCTAATATTAATCATCATTAGAAGAGAATACATTTTACGCATGGGGAAAACGGATAGCTTGGTCAATAATTTCTGAAAATCCAGATTTTAAAGATCTACTTTATACTACTTTCCACATGCCCAGATGAAAGCGTACTATTTAACTGTGATATTTGTTACAATCAGGCTGTACATGCTTTATTAATAGTTAATTTAATATGAATTAGTAATTAAATTAGTATGCAGCCTAGACATTATTACATGCCACAAATCTAATAGTGAAAATTAAATTTCTTATTTCTATTTTGTTTATTATAATTGTATTAGTAGATTAAAAAGCTGCCTAATTTATGTCATAAACCAACCTTCAGTTGTACTGCAGAAAAAGTTGCATGTTTTGGATGAGTACCATATAATAAAAGCTCTGAACGGATAATATGTGTCTGGTTTGGACATGGCATAAATGCATTTATGCTGTCTCTCTGCAGTATTAAACAGTTTGTATTGCACATTTTCACACTGGAGTTACTGGAATTGCCAAACCTTTTAATCAGAAAGGTCCACATTTTTGATACGTAGTATATATACTGCTTTAGTTGCAACTTCTGTGCTGCATTTGCAGTGTTGCCATTTAAGGCACTACCCAACAAAAAAAACTGATATAAAGATACTGCTTTTATTCTATACTGGAGTTGTTGGACTAATATGGAAATGAATGATAGGAACATAATTCAACTCTGCTCTGAATCCAACAGTTTAAGTATACAGTCCTTAATGTAGGCTATGAAAGCAATATACTTTCCCATTTGGAATATGACTGTAGGCATTTTTCCTGAGTACCAAAAATCTTGATGATTTATGGTGTGTACTGTAGCTGAGATACACTTGGTTAACAGTGTGGCTGTCATTAGGCTGGACACTCGTAAACACAGGAGCGCCGGAGGAATGAATTGAACACAGGCCATGCATTGCTTATCTTCATCATTTGTTCTTGCAACAGCCAGGGATTTTGAAGGGCTCATAAATACACAGTTCCTAGAGAGGTCACGATACAGCTATCCAATAAGAGTAATGTGCTTGATGACAATACTGCAATGCTTAGTCCATTCATTTCTAGATGTGTGTGAATGTACAGGAATGTAAAGGAAAAGTGAGCCTTTTATCAGCTTCCAGACATGTGTTTTCAATGTACTTGAAAGCAGAGAGTACAAGTGTACTCTTGCCAAAAGCCGCCTTTTTATTTGAGCAGCAAGACTCTCTGTCACAAAAGAGCTACTTTTACCTTTAGTTCATCTATCCTTAGAAATGGAAAAGCCTTTGTTAAACTGATAAACTGATTGATTTGGTTTCTGCTCCTGTGGACGGTATTCTTTGAATCATTGTGTTTGAGTGACTAATGGTTTGGAAATAAGATACACGTGTCACGGTTTTTAGTTCTCCGAAATTATTATAATTTGTATTTTGCTGTGAAAGATCAATATTCTACGATATTTTTTTACAATAACACAAAATAAAACAAATACAAAAATGGCACCATTGACTGAATGCTTGACATTTAAGGATCTGTTATAGGAATTGAGATATTCATTTCTCTAATGGGCCAAAATTTCTTCATTCACAAGACATTGTCAGCCTTGCTGAGTTTGGTTCCTTCTGCATGACTCAGCGCTCCTGCCATGTGCCCGGCCTCAGGAAGACTGTTCCTCGCTGGGCTGGGTTCAATCCCTGCTGGCACATTACTGCTCTCACACCACCTGACAACCTTGTAAAGCCCCAGCACTCAGGAAACAGAAGGTTTGGACTGGAGGATTATAAGTTTGGATGGAATTCTCAAGCTTTGCGGGTCACTGGAGCATGAGGGAAGTACTGCTCATACCACCTCAGCTTTAATCAGGTCTAAATGTCACATCAACCACAGATGTGCATTCCAAATGTGAAAATAATGAGGTGGACAGTACAGAAAAACTTTTTTTAACCTCTCTGATGGAACCTTGGGATGGTTTGCACTTAGACCATGCCGACCTTGCATTGCTCGAAATCCTGTAAAATCCTTTACATCTTTTTGACAAATTTGTTTTACAGCACATTCAGAAGAACTGACACTGAGAGGGGAAACTGGCAAAAACATGTCCAGATCACAATTTCAACATAAAAGCAAAAGGAAAAATCACAATAAAATTATACATTTCTAGACATTTTACTTTTCATTTGTGAGGTTCACCCACTGTTAAGAGAATCATATCGACATTCAACTTATGTAACATCACACCCAGAATTGAAAAGAAGTGACATATTGAGCTCCTTACAGTGATTTATGATGCTTGCCAATGAGGTAAGACTAAAGCTTTGACATTCTCCTAACTGCTGTACGGTAGGATACTGTGATGGATCAGAAATACAACTGTGCCTCAAGCAGTCGAAATCAGACAACATACAGCATGAATCAAACAGAAAGTAATAAACCTAAAGAAGGCATAGAAGATGGCAACAGAAGACGGGAAGCTCCCCTTTGGTGACTAGTCCAATAAAAAAAGACCAATGTATGGTGCTTTATTCGGTGTCCTTGGGTTACATGTCAGCTCAGCGAGAGAGACATAGTATGTATGACAGGTGAAATGAGCAAAAGAGCAAAGGAGAAGTACTGTAGGGTTGAAGCCTTCACTTTTCAGGGCCCCTCTCTAGATTCTCTTCTTTCATCTGTGCACCTGTTTCTCATTTCCTGGTCAGGCATGTGAGAGTCGTCCAGCACGTCTGATGATTCCTTTACCTTCCTCCAAGAGCGTGCCTCTTAAAGGTAGCGTTAGGAATTTCCACGCTGTTAACAAAACCAAACAGTACAGCAACAATTAATGTTCTCAATTTATCGACACATTTCAGAAACAATCAGTCTTCCATTATGGTGACACACACCCCATTAGTTGAGTCAATGTTACTTTGGTTGCTCAAACAAACAGACGTAATTATATTCACTTCCAGTAGTTGCGGAAAGGTGAAATGTGTATGAAATGCTTAATTTTGGAAATATTTGATCCTATCCCAGTTCAATGTGCAGAGACAACTACTGCCTACCGTTAGTAACCCCAAAATATGTTAGCACTGTAAAATGCATATGATATAATGATATGATACACATGCATATTTTTTGTTTAGTGTCAGAGTAAGTATTGGAGTACTTGTCCAGAGTAGCATTTCATGAAGAACTTACTTCTTGACCGTTAATAAAGTACATTCCAGTACTCATGTATTACAAATACAATCCAGACATGCGCCATCTTTCATGTTATCATACTGTATATGCATATTCTGGTACTTTACAACAACAGTTTTTTTTTACATTAGTTTATACTTTTATTAATGAACAACAATGATAGTAATAATAATAATTCAAAAATGAATAATTAATAATAAACTAAACTTTTAGAGCATTTACTGTAAATACCTTAGTCAATGTTTTTAAATGTAAAGTTTTAAAAGTAGCACTTATAAAATAGTGCTAGTTAAAATCACAATAGTTAACGTTTAAATTAAATGCATTAACTAATAATTAGCAATACATTTAGTACAGTAATTTTTATTCATCTTTGATAAGGGTTCATTGATAGTTATTATATCTCAGGCCCATTAATAATAAATACATTAATAATACATTAAGTTAGTTAAGATTGAAATTAACGTTAATATTAATTAATGCTTTAGAAATGTTTTTCATTGTTAGTGTTTGTTAATGTTAAGCTGAACCTCACTGTAATCAGTTACTATTTTACCAATGTAATAATTTTACATAAATCAATGTATTATGAATGAACATGAACATGAACAATAAGAGAAAGTATATTTATACATATATTTAACAGTAATTCAGAAAGAGTTTTTTTAGGTCTTGAAACCTTATGTTAACAAAATTGAACATTACTGTTAAGTGTTACCAGTATTTATTCTTAACAGTATTTCTTTTAAGATGAAAAAGTGTCCCAACTGAAGCTCAACACATTAACAATCTTAACCTCAGTTACTTATATGTCTCTGGCATACACACACACACACACACACACACACA
This sequence comes from Carassius auratus, assembly GCF_003368295.1. Lineage (NCBI taxonomy): Eukaryota > Metazoa > Chordata > Actinopteri > Cypriniformes > Cyprinidae > Carassius > Carassius auratus. The sequence continues at coordinate 24,997,462 of NC_039276.1, forward strand.
CACACACACCTCTGCTCTTTGTCTAACACACATTAAAGCAATTAATATTCCCTCTGCCCATTACACCCGCTCCACATGGATCTGGCTTAGATCACTGATCTGCCGCTGTGGGACTGTGATGGGTGTAGAGGCCTAGACTCTCTCTCCCTGGTTCCCCAAAGAGACCTCAGCGCTCTTCTGAGCCCAGCTACTTCCTCTGCCTGCAGAATGATGGAAACGAGCAGGATCAGAGCGTTCAGCGCATCACTCACCGATTTGCTTAGAGCAGCGTTTGTTAAAATGATGCCTCCCGTGGCTATTGCATCATGCAGCCGCTAAATGCTCTGCACACCAGAGAATGTGTACTGGAATCAAGCGAAGTGATAAATATGCTTTGATTGTTGTGAATAAGCTGTTTTAGTCATTTGTCAAATGATTCTGGTCCATTGTGTAATGTGAAATTTTCACTTTGGGCTAGTCATCTAAAGGATAAATGCACTGGGATAGTCTGTGTAATTTATGAGACTATTGTCTTTTGTCCTGGTCCCTTTTGGTTGTTTTTATAGGAGAGACAAGGGGTGTTTTTTCTTCTTTTTTTTGTGATATTTATTTCCCAGTTGTATTAAAAAATAAATTTCCCCACCGTTATCCGCTACATATCAAAGTTGTTTTCAAATCTACTCCTTATACCTTAACTGGGTAAATCATTATAGGGTGCTGTTGTTACAAGCTACCACGTTAGGTTTTACACATTTTAAATGAAAAAAAAAAAAAAAACATTAACAACAAACAAGTTGGAGAAATTACTGAACATAGGTAAATAATTTAAATAAAACACTGTGTGAGTGTATACACTGAAGAAAAAATGTCAAAAGTATTAATGTCAAAAGTATTCAAGTCAAAAGTATTAATGTCACTGAAAAATCCTAAATACATTAAATTATGCATCCAAAACTACTTTATATGGGTTAAATCGGACTTTACTAATTTTGCAGACACTAATTTTACAGTGTGTATTTAAGCATTGTCCCATTTTGTGCCATTTTTTAATAAATGAAGAAAATGGGGAAAGTATTATTGCAACTCATATGTTCAAAATGTTTCAGATAAGTGTTAAAGATCAAATTAAACAAGAAAATTAGCAGTTTTGGATGATAGCAGTTCTGTTAATCATTTTATTTACCATGCATTCTAAAAAATGCAGGGTTGGTTCAACCCAAATTTGGATAAAAATTTTATGCAAAAAATTGAATCAGCGGTTAGTGTTTTTTTTTTTTTTTTTTTTTTTTTTTTGCTGGTGAACAACATGGTTTTTCAGGTTTACCACAAGCAACAGCCATCATGGTGAATCATGCTTTGAGACTTTTTCAGCAGGACAGGTTAAAGACCAATTTTCAATAAACCACAGCTGCTTCCTCTTAGAGACAATGTGAAGTTTCTCCAGTGTTGCTCTCACTCAACTCCTCAGTGGACCATTTCATCTATCTGTCTGAAACTGGGAATGCAGCTAAACTGAAGTCTAATTTTCGATAGTTCAGAAGAGTCCTAGTAAACAGTCCAGGTGGGCTGCAGTACTGGTTAAGTGCTTTAATTTGGCTCATACGAGATCTTTGGCCCAGGTATTTTTAGGCTGGACCACAGTCAGTGCATGATTTTGTGGTTCACACTCAGTCATTAATGCTGAAACATATTGAACACAAATTCCGTTCCCACACAGATGAGCACAGGAGACCAGCTGCAGATAAGCCCTGATAGCTGTATTAGAAGCACATGCTGATGGAATAAAGAACAGCAAAGAGATGTGGGGGAGCATGACGACAGACACTAAGTGACATGACTGATGAATGGTGCATAGCAGAAGATGTTTGAAATCACAAGAGGATCTACTATCCTACAATTTGTAAGACAAAGCAAGTCACTTTTAAATGAGAAATTTATTTTCGTAATCAGCATTTTTCATTTTTTTTTTCTAGATTTCCCTTTTTTTCTAGCAAATGTCTAAATAATTTCAATATTTTTTTATGATTTTTTTTATGATTATTTATTTTAGGTTTATTCAAGAGTACCTATGAAAAGTATTTTATTTAAATGTTTGTATGGTCTCAGTAAACACTTTAGGAAGTCATATGCTTTGTAAGATATCATTTATAAAACAGTGATATTGTAGAATATCATTACACATTAAAATATATATATTTTTTAAAAAACAATTTAAATATATTTTTAGAATATAATTATGATAGTCTTCAGTGTTACATAATCATTTAGAAATCATTGTAATATCATCTAACAGTAACAATTCTTTTAAAATGTTATAATATTTCATAATATTGTTTTTGAACCAAATATTGATAAATAAAAAAATGAATGCAGCCTTGCATTTCTCAGAATGTTTGTTTATTTAATTATTTTCTTTCTTTTTACTGGAAAACATACAAATACTAACTGAAATTATATATATATATATATTATATATATGTATTTATATATATATATTGTCACGGGCTGAAGAATCACACGACAGGGTTTAGTGAAAAGTGAAGCCCCGGAGGGTGTATTTATTAAATGATGCTCGGTGTAGTGCTGAATCCTGTAGTGCCTGGTGCTCGTCCTCGGTGCCACGTGATCCTGTTTGCCGGCCGGCTGAGTGCAAGGGAACTTGGTGTCCGGTGCTCGGGTGGCGGGCTGGTCGATCCGCAGCTGTCTAGAGGGACAAGAGACACAACGTTAGTTTCAGTCATCTGAAGATCCTCTCTTTCCTGTGTCACCCTCAGCCACAGCGTTTATAGTCCTCTCCTCATCCGCTTCAGCTGGGACCGATCAGCCCGCTGTGATTGCGTGCAGGTGAATCTCCCTCGTTGCCAGGGCGACGCTGATAGGTGCCCAGGACACGGCTCACACTCCCCCCCCCCCCCCCCCCCCCCAAGCGTCGCTCTGGTTCCTCGGGCGAGGGGGGAGGCAGGGGCTGGTGGAGGAAGAGTACCTGACAGACCTGCGAAAGCTGTCCACAGGCGGGAGAGTCCGTCCGCATTGGCGGTTCCAGCTCGATGTCGCACGTCAAAGTGGAAGTCCTGGAGCGCTAGGAACCACCGCGTTACCCGGGCATTGGTGTCCTTAGCCCGGGCCATCCACTGCAATGGGGCATGATCGGTGAAGAGGGTGAATTTCCGTCCCAGTAGGTAATATTTCAGCTCCAGGACTGCCCACTTGACGGCCAGCGCCTCCTTCTCCACTGCCGCGTATCGTTGCTCGGTGGTGGACAGCTTTCGGCTGATGTAGACCACCGGGTGCTCCTCACCGTCTTGCACCTGGGACAGGACGGCTCCCAACCCGGTGTCGGATGCGTCCGTCTGCAATAAGAAGGGACAGTTAAAGTCGGGAGCGCGAAACAGTGGCTCAGACGTGAGCGCCGCCTTTATCCTTCTGAATGCCTCCTCTTCCGGGGTTACCCACTTTACCTTCTCCGGCTGTCCCTTCTTAATGAGGTCTGTCAGGGCCGTCGCTAGGGCGGAGAAGTTGGGTATAAAACATCGATAATACCCCGCCAACCCCAAGAAGGCCCGTACCTGTTTCTTGGTGGAGGGCCTCGGGGCCGAGAGAATGGCTGTCACTTTTCCCTGTTGCGGACGGATTAGGCCCCGGCCCACCTGGAAACCGAGGTACTGTGCTTCAGGTAGGGCGAGGTGGCATTTCTTGGGGTTGGCGGTGAGCCCTGCCCGCCGTAGCTCAAGAAGCACCCTCCGGAGCCGCTCCAGATGGTCCTCCCAGGTCTCCGAGTGGATGACCACATCGTCTATGTAGGCCGCGGCGTAGGCTTGATGGGGTCTCAGCACAATGTCCATCATCCTCTGGAAGGTAGCCGGAGCCCCGTGTAGCCCGAAGGGGAGAACCCGGTACTGCCAGTGGCCAGTAGGGGTGGAGAAGGCGGTCTTTGGTTTGGCGGTCTCTGTTAACGGTACCTGCCAATAGCCCTTGGTGTGATCGAGCGTGGATATGAACCGGCTCTCCCCAGCCGCTCCAGCAGCTCATCCACATGGGGCATCGGGTATCCGTCGAACTCGGAGACCTCGTTTAGGTGGCGGAAGTCGTTACAGAACCGGAGGGTGCCGTCCGGTTTTGGGACCATGACTATGGGACTGGACCAGGGACTGCGGGAGGGCTAGATTACCCCTAGCTTCAGCATCTCTTGCACCCCTTCTTCCACCGCGTGTCGCCGGGCCTCCGGAATTCGATAGGGCCGCTGCCGCACAACGGTCCCTTGTGGTGTGCGGACATCATGCTGCAGTAGGTTGGTCCACCCGGGCCGTGGGGAGAACACATCGGAGAACTGACCGACCAAATGTTGAAGCTCTGTCTTCTGGGCGGCCGACAGGTGGGGGCTGACGTCAACAACCACGGGTGAGGAGGCGGCTAGGGCCGCAAGCTGAGTCCCCGTCCCCTCCCAGCATTTCAGGAGATTGATGTGGTACAGTTGGCTTTCGTTCCGGCGCCCCGGCTGGCGTACTCTGTAAGTCACGGTTCCCACCTTCTCGGCGACGATGTATGGGCCTTGCCACTTGGCGAGGAATTTACATGCCGCTGTGGGGACGAGGACTAGAACGTAGTCCCCTGGCTGGAATTCCCGTGGTTGGGCCGCCAGGTCGTATCGTCGACGTTGAGCTTCTTGGGCGGCCGCCAGGTGCTCCCGGACGCGGGGCATAACGCGGTCTATCCTCTCCCTCATCTCCCTCACGTGCTCGATCGTGGTTCAATGGGCGGTCGGCTGCTGCTCCCAGGCCTCTCGGGCGACATCGAGCAGGCCACGGGGCTGCCGCCCAAACAGGAGCTCGAATGGTGTGAATCCAGTGGAGGCCTGGGGGACTTCCCGGACGCCGAAGAGGACGTACGGCAGCATTTGATCCCAATCCCGTCGGTCGTCCGCAGCCACGCGGTGGAGCATCTGCTTCAAGGTTTTGTTGAACCTCTCGACCAGCCCATCGGTCTGCGGGTGGTACACGGTGGTCCGAAGCTGTTTGACCTTTAGGAGGTGGCAGAGGTCAGCCATCGTCCGGGACATGAAGGGGGTGCCCTGGTCGGTCAGTATCTCCCGGGGTATGCCGACCCGGCTGCACAGCAGGAAGAGCTCCTGGGCGATGGCCTTGGACGTGGCTTTGCGCAGTGGAATGGCTTGGGTACCGGGTCGCATAATCCACGATGACGAGGATGTGTTTGTGTCCCCGGGCGGACTTCAGCAGCGGCCCTACGAGGTCCATTCCTATTCGCTCAAAGGGCACCTCAATGATGGGCAGCAGGATAAGCGGAGCTGGGGGAGGAGCTTGGGGGGACGTCCGTTGACAGTCCAGACACGCCTGACAAAACCGCTTGATCTCTGCCTCCATGCCGGGCCAATGGAACCGGTCCCGGACTCGGTGAGTGGTGTTTTGCGCCCCCAGGTGGCCCGCCATAGGATGGGAATGGGCTAGCTCGATGATCGTCTGTGTCTTCGTGCGTGGGACCACCAATAGCTTGACCTCCTCCCCTCTCTGCTGTGCGACACAGTACAGCAGGCCGTTCTGAACCACGAAGTGTGAGGTTGGGTGTGGTGGTGGTTGGACCTCTTTTCCCTCAACCACTCTCACCTGCTTCCAGCAGTGCTTCAGCCGATCGTCCCCAAGCTGCTCCTTCATAAAACTACCCCCACCCCGTACCTGCTGGAACACATCATAGAAAAGGTTAGCACTTTGGGGGGGGGGACTCACCATCTCGGGCGCTGTCCGAAGCGAGGAGGACAGGGCGCTGTCGGGGACCCCGGCTGTGGTTCTTCCTCTTCTGGCGGTTCCCGGCAGGGCTGGCAGGCCGGGTGACTTGGGTGAGCAGTTGGTCGAAGCCTGGCCAGTCTCTCCCCAACAGCACGGGCACGGGCAGGTCCCTGACTACGCCCACTTCTAATGGCCAGGTGCCAGCTCTCGTGGAGAGTGTGACTCGTCGGGTGGGCACGTTCTGGGTGTCCCCATGGACGCAGGTAATGGAGAGACGTGCTTTGGTTCCCGTCCATGGGGGAAAGAGGGAGGACTGGACCAGGCTCACCGCACTTCCAGAGTCCAACAGCGCTGTATATGGTTGGCCGTTAATGGTAACATCGGTCTGGGGTGCTCCTCACGGCGGCTCCAGATGGACTGCACAGCCTGCCAGCCAGGCGTGATTGGGAGAGGGTGGTGGCTCCGTGGGCATCGGCTCATCCTGCATGCAGGGAACCGCCGACCTGCTGACTGTGCGCTGGGTGCCCTCTGGCGTGCGTCGCTCCTGGTACACCCTCCGGGGAAATGGCGGTGCTCGCTCCCCAGCTTCTCGTCGCATCGTCATCTCCGCCAGCTCCACAGCCTTGACGAGCTCTCCCACGGTGCGTGGATTCCTCATCCCGGCCGCCTGTCGAAGGGGCCGTGGCAGGGCGCACAAATACCGGTCCACGACGACACGTTCGGCCCCTTGGGCGGCGCTGGGGCTCCCGGCGAGCAACCAGTGATGGGCGAGGCGGTTGAGTTCAGCAGCTTGGGCGCGGGCTGGCAACCGACTATTATACTCCCAGGCTCGGAACAATTGGGCCGCGGCGATGGGGGACAAACCCACGCGCGCCAGAATTTCCTTCCGTAGTTCATCATAGGATTCCTTTTGGTGGGCTGGCATAGAAAAGTAGGCCTGTTGGGGTTCCCCGGTCAGCAATGGTGCCAGTATCCGCGCCCATTCCTCACGGGGCCAGTCCTCTCGTGCGGCAATGGATTCGAACATGCCCAGGTAATGCTCTATGTCGTCGTGGACGGTCCTCTTCGGCAGGAGCTGGGTGGCTTGAGTGCGCGGGTCCGGCAGCGGGGCCCGCTGAGCAGCCGTGAAGCGGAGAGCGGCGACTTCACGCTCCGTTTCTCCTTGGCGAGCGGCCATGTGCTCGACGATCTGCTGCTGGCGTAGGCTTACTTCCGTCAGGTGCTTGAGAAGCTCTTCCATAGCTGGGGAGAGGAGTCACCGCCTGACGAAGAAGCAGAGGGGGAAAAAAAAAACAACTTGGTGAGTCGGTGATTCTTCAGTAAGTTGCCCGCATTCTCCACCAGTGTCACGGGCTGAAGAATCACACGACAGGGTTTAGTGAAAAGTGAAGCCCCGGAGGGTGTATTTATTAAATGGTGCTCGGTGTAGTGCTGAATACTGTAGTGCCTGGTGCTCGTCCTCGGTGCCACGTGATCCTGTTTGCCGGCCGGCTGAGTGCAAGGGAACTTGGTGTCCGGTGCTCGGGTGGCGGGCTGGTCGATCTGCAGCTGTCTAGAGGGACAAGAGACACAACGTTAGTTTCAGTCATCTGAAGATCCTCTCTTTCCTGTGTCACCCTCAGCCACAGCGTTTATAGTCCTCTCCTCATCCGCTTCAGCTGGGACCGATCAGCCCACTGTGATTGCGTGCAGGTGAATCTCCCTCGTTGCCAGGGCGACGCTGATAGGTGCCCAGGACACGGCTATATATATATTAGTGCTGTCAAAATTAGCGCGTTAACGCATTCGATTAATTTGAAATATTTAACGCGTAAAAAAAAAATAACGCAATTAACGCAGTTGTAGTTTTTTTTATTTCCAGTTGTGGCCTATGTGTGTTCAACGTGCAAAGAAATATGGATAAGACCAAGGAAGGACTTTTAGATGGAAAGTTTCAGTATAAAACTCTGCCGGATTACTCTTCAGTCTGCCACAAGAAACATTACTCTTCATTTAGTCTGCCACAAGAAACAGCAACATTAAAATCATGAACTCAAATGTCATTGTTTAAAAAAACAAAAAAAAACAATGACTGTAACAGTGCGTAAATCAGACCTTTCTGTAACGCTAACGTTAATAAGCTTAAACGAAAATGACGAAATAATTGTGTAGCGGAGTATTTTTTGTACACAGTGCCGCGAACTGTCAATCACTCCTGTACGCGTGCATCACTGTCCTCCTCGCAGCTGCAGCAACTTGCGCTCTCTCTCTTCATCAAGCTTTAAAACAAAAAGGGAACAAAAAGATCATATTGTCTTTGTGCATAGGCTATAGATTAATTAGATAAATGAATATCTAAATTTGTGCCTTGCCGTCTACTGTATTTGTTTAGAACTTGAAGAAACTAGAAGAAAAAAGATGCTGCAGCCAATGAGCAGCCAGCGGGGGCTGCAGGACGACTCAACCTCCGCAGACAGTTTTTAATGTTTATCAGACAATAAATACTCAAGATTTTGCTTTAGTGTAACTCACAACGAGTTTCACACACCTTCTCCGGCCACGTTGAGTTGTTGACACTTAACAGTGGGAAAAGCGACACATGCGCTATTCACTTGTATAACTTAAGGGTGAATGGGTAATGTAGTTTCTGCTCTGGGTGGGATGAATTAGGAAGCTTGCATTGTGAAGGGCGCTCTGAAAATCGGAAGTGCAGGTAAAAGATTAAAACCTCTATTAAAACAGATGTCCACAAATGAGCGTACCGGTATGCTACAAGCACGTTCTGGGCGCACGGAGAGGTGGCGGTACGCTCAAGAGCTATATTTGGAAGTGGCGGTACTGAGTACTGGTACTGAGTACTGGTGCGTACTGGCCCACTTAAAGCACTGGCAATGACTATACTTTGGAATTTTTTTGCAGTCCACTTAGAATTCAACATGGAAATCATTTTTGTTTTTTATTGGCATTGATTGTTTTGAAATTCAAATGGTACTTACATGCCTGTGTTTTTATTTCTGTAATAAATATGGCTTTCAAGCCAACAGTTAATTTGGAGGATATTGATGGTTTATTGCAGGTATGTTGTTTACATGAGAAAATCTGTGTTACAAGTTAAACAAAAATTCCAATAAACAATCATATTTTGAATTTAAATAGTTTCTTTGTCTTGAGTTTACATTAATTATTTAAATTTTGCATTTACATATCCAAAAAGTTGCAGTCTTTTAATTGCGATTAATCGCGATTAATCGCGATTAATTTTAAAAAATTGTGCGATTAATTAGTTAATTTTTTTTAATCGATTGACAGCACTAATATATATATATAATTATTAAATCAGTGAACTTACTTGGGAAGGTTCTAATTATATGTAAAGGAGTTTATAAAATACTTCTATAGTATAACGCTCTGCATTGGGTGTGAAAGATTCCTAAAATTCCCATGCGCTTGTCAAGTTAAATCAATCCTGAGTTAACTAATTCCCCCATTATCTCCTCAGCCTGAAAGAGAACAGATGCAGAGGTCAAACAGGCCTGACACGTGCTGAGAGTGACAGACATTGGTTCAGATAGACAAGGTGACCATTACACATGCTTTAGTCTGCACAGCCTGATGGGTCCACTTACAAAACCAGGACAGATGTGTTGAGAAATACAACATCATGTGCTCTCTCTCTCTCTATCTCTCTCTCTCTGTCTATAGCGCAGACACCCCTTTCTTCTCCCACTATTTAGTGTTAGTATTTAATGACCACACATACTAAAATGCAGGGCCAAGTTCCACAGGGCAAAGTTGTGTGTTTTATATAGAAAACACTAAAAGTGAAAACAAGCTGAGATCACGAACGAGAGCTTCAGGGAGGAGATGTGAATGTTGTGCATGTGAGAGTCCGGACTCCTGTGGGTGTCCTGCAGAGATATCTTATACCTGCCAATCCTTTGCTGGCTTTTTTACTGCTCCTGGGTTCTCCTCCCCAAAGCCAAGTTGTTTTACTGTTTTCTATTTTATGTTACTTGATGTTGACCTTTTTTTCCTCCTGCAAGCCAACTTTTATCTGACATTATGTTTTTTTAGAGTGTGGTTTTCTTGTTTTGTGAGACAGATCGTTGTTATTTTGGTTTGTTGAACAAAAACTGAGGTCATTTGGCAGTTATGACATAGGGTAGGTTTTAGCATTTTGTGAGGAGCTTCATCTCACCATTTCAGTTGTGGCTCTACACCTTGAAAAAAAGAAAGCGAGTCCAGCTAATATGAATGTACTGGTAGTGTTGTGCCCCCTGCTGGTTAGTCGAGCACATTACATTTTTCCAAAAAAACACTTTCTCATTTAATTTTCTCATTTCATGTCTTTCATCATTCAGAGTTACACATGATATCAGTTTGAGACGTAATCAATGGCTTTAAAGCACAGGGGTTTTTTCATGGACAGTGAAATGTATAACATGGATGTTTAACGACAGAGGACCTCAGAAATAGTTAGAATGGGTAGAATGTTATGCATGTAGACGCAGGAGGATGGAGAGAAAGTATATTGTATCATATATGATATGCACATTTTTCAGGCCTCAAATTATCAACAGGATCAAAACTTTGCTGAAAAAACCTGTTGCACACAATCAGGTACGTGCCTTTTGTTGTCTCATATAGTCCTCCTTTCAGATCATTGTGCATCTGTTTTTGCTGTGATATTTTTATTGTAACATAAGAATAACTTATTTTTTGTAATATTTCAAGATGAACAACACTGGACTTAAGTAACAGGTTTACTTGATTATTCATATTTTTATATATTTTCACTATATTAATATGAGCCATAAAAGGCTGATTTAGCTTCTCAAAAACACATATAAGCTTACTTTATTATATGATATTACATTGTTTTATGAATAAACCTTCAACAAACAATAAGGTGTATTATTTCATATGTCAAGTAGCTTTTACAAGATACCCACAGTTAGAGAAATGCTAAATGGATAAACCTTCAACATAATGTGATTAAAATGTGAAATAAACTTGTGTGTGCAAACAATATGAATTTAAGTATTTTTTGTTCAAATATTATTGTAAAACTCTATAGATTTTAAAGGAACCACACCTTCTAAGAAACAAACATATTATTTGTACTTGCAGAAAAAATAAAATAAAACATGTGTCGAACCAGCACAAATGATTTCTTGTAACGAGCTTCATGGTGACATGAAGATGACGTACTAATAGGTGGTTTATGATTTTTTTTAAAGGTTTTATTAAAATCATATACATTATATAATGTAACCTACATAAAGGACATATGATATATTTAATACAAATATCAGTCTGAAAGCAATTTATTGTTTAATTGTTTGAAGTAAGTAATATTGCCAAAATTCCAACACATGTACACTGTAACACACAAACTTAAATAAAAACAAAAATATAATTAAACTAGATAAAACTATTTGTCAAGATAAAATTTAGGTTGGCATGAGAAAGCCTAGCCCAAAGTAGTTGCGGAAGCTTGAACTTTGGACATTTAGATAGATTAGTCAGTTAACACGATTAGCAAGTGTGTTGCTAGCATGTGTCTATCATGTTGCTAGCGCCATTAGCCAGATACTAGTGAACTGCTAGCATGTTTATAGCATGATTAGCATGTTTGCTGGCATGAACATGCATCACCAAAGTTACAGAAATGGAACTAATAGCGTTTTAGATGATTCGCAGAAACATCCGCGTTATGACATCTGTTCAATGAGACTATTTTGACACTATGGGCCCTATTTTAACGATCTGAAACGCAAGTGTCAAAGCGCGAAGCGCAAGTAAGTTTGTGGGCGGGTCTCGGCGCTGTTGCTATTTTCCCGGCGGGATAAATGGCTCTTGCGCCCGGCGCAAATCTAAAATGGGTTGGTCTGAAGTAGCTTCATTATTCATAGGTGTGGTTTGGGCGTAACGTGAAATAAACCAATCAGAGCGTCATCCAACATTCCCTTTAAAAGCAGGTGCGCAAGTTCCATTATGGATTGCTATTATTATGGCGTATTTACCAGGCGCACGCCAGGAGCGGTTCACAGCCGAGGAGACTGATGTTCTTGTAAGAGCAGTGAAAGACAGAGAAATTGTGTTGTATGGGGATGGGAGAAACCCACCCAAAATAGCGTCGGTTAAACAGGCGTGGGAGGAAATAGCCACAATTGTTTCATCGATTTTTTTTTTTCCTGGTTCTTGACGGACAAACCAATTTGTCAGATGTCCTTAAATACATATATGACCTCAAACAGGTCTGATCCTTAATTACTACAATTAGCCTGAATAATTTGTAAGCTAGATTTATGCCTATTTTTTCACATCTTCGTGGCACACCACAATGATTTCCGTCATCTCATGTGTTAATATTTTTTTTTAAGTGTAACAATTTATGATTTGCAAAAATAACTGTTGCATCTGTGTAGATTACATGAGCAAAGTGTATGCGCGTTGTGCACGCTATACATTATGGTCAAGCATGCGCCCTTAAAATAGCATAATGAACAACGCGCAACGCGCCACTGACTTTAGACTAGTTTTTTTCTGGTCAGTGGCGCAATTGTTTAATGGTACAGCAAAATAGCACCAGGGATTGTTTGCGCCGGAACACGCCTCCTTTTTTGCGCTGAACCGCCCAGGGAGCGCAAGTTCATTCACTAGTTTAGCGACGTGCTTCTGTGGAGGGAAAAGCGCGCTTTGCGCAGGTGCAAAATAGGAATGACACATGCGTCGGTGTACAAAGTCAATTGCGCTGGGTGCAAGATAGGGCCCTTTGGGCCCTATTTTAACGATCTGAAACGCAAGTGTCAAAGCGCAAAGCGCAAGTAAGTTTGTGGGCGGGTCTCGGCGCTGTTGCTATTTTCCCGGCGGGATAAATGGCTCTTGCGCCCGGCGCAAATCTAAAGTGGGTTGGTCTGAAGTAGCTTCATTATTCATAGGTGTGGTTTGGGCGTAACGTGAAATAAACCAATCAGAGCGTCGTCCAACATTCCCTTTAAAAGCAGGTGCGCAAGTTCCATTATGGATTGCTATTATTATGGCGTATTTACCAGGCGCACGCCAGGAGCGGTTCACAGCCGAGGAGACTGATGTTCTTGTAAGAGCAGTGAAAGACAGAGAAGTTGTGTTGTATGGGGATGGGAGAATAATTAGCCTGAATAATTTGTAAGCTAGATTTATGCCTATTTTTTTCACATCTTCGTGTCACACCACAATGATTTCCGTCATCTCATGTGTTAATATTTTTTTAGTGTAACAATTTATGATTTGCAAAAATAACTGTTGCATCTGTGTAGATTACATGAGCAAAGTGTATGCGCGTTGTGCACGCTATACATTATGGTCAAGCATGCGCCCTTAAAATAGCATAATGAACAACGCGCAACGCGCCACTGACTTTAGACTAGGTTTTTTCTGGTCAGTGGCGCAATTGTTTAATGGAACAGCAAAATAGCACCAGGGATTGTTTGCGCCGGAACACGCCTCCTTTTTTGCGCTGAACCGCCCAGGGAGCGCAAGTTCATTCACTAGTTTAGCGACGTGCTTCTGTGGAGGGAAAAGCGCGCTTTGCGCGGGTGCAAAATAGGAATGACACATGCGTCGGTGTACAAAGTCAATTGCGCTGGGTGCAAGATAGGGCCCTTTATGTTTCTAGCATGTTTAACATTTTGCTACCATGACTGGCATATTTTAGCATGATTAGCGTGTTGTTAATATGTTTTTGCCATGATAAGCCTGTAGTTAGCATGTTGCTAGCATGTTTCTAATGTGATTAGCATTTTTATTCATTAAAATGTTTATAGTATACTGCTAGCATGATTAAAATTTAGTATGTTGCTATCCTTTTTTATAGCATGATTAACAAGTTACTAGTATGATGCTAGCATGTTTATAGCATGATTAGCCTGTTGCTATCATTTTTTATGAAGAACATGTTGATAGTATATAGCTACCATGATTAACATTTAGTTAACATGTTGCTAGCATGATTAACAAGTTAATAGTATGTTGCTACCATGTTTCTAACATGATAAGCAAGTTACTAGTATGTTGATAGTATGTTTTTAGCATGATTAGCAAGTTATTAGCATGTTGATAGCATGTTTCTAGCATGATTAACAAGTTACTAGTATGTTGTTAGTATGTTTTTTATCATGATTAGCAAGCTACTAGTATGTTGATAGCATGTTTCTAGCATGATTAGCAAGTTGCTATTATGTTGTTAGCATGTTTCTAGCATGATTAATGGCATGATTAGCAAGTTACTAGTATGCTGTTAGTATGTTTCTAGCATGGTTAGCAAGTTACTAGTATGTTGCTAGCATGTTTCTAGCATGATTAACAAGTTACTAGTATGTTGCTAACATGTTTATAGCATGATAAACATGTTGTTAGTATGTTTCTAGCATGATTAACAAGTAAGTATGTTTTGCTAGCATGTTTCTAGCATGATTAGCAAGTTACTAGTATGTTGTTAACATATTTCTAGCATCATTAACTGTGTTGGCATGATTAACAAGTTACGAGTATGTTGCTAGCATGTTTCCAGCATGATTAACAAGCTACTATTATGTTGTTATCATGTTTCTAGCATGATTAATGTTGTTGGCATGATTAGCAAGTTACTATGTTGTTAGTATTTTTCTAGCATGATTAGCAAGTTACTAGTATGTTGATAACATGTTTATAGCATGATTGCCATTGTTGGCATGTTTAGCAAGTTACTAGTTGCTAGCATGTTTCTAGCATGATAAGCAAGTTACTAGTATGTTGTGTGCATGTTTCTAGCATGATTAGCATGTAAGTATGTTGTTAGCATGTTTGTAACATGATTAACATTGTTGGTATGATTAGCAAGTTACTAGAATGTTGCTAGCATGTTTCTAGCATGATTAGCAAGTTACTAGTTTGTTGCTGATCATTACATTATCTTTCACAGTTTCCTGATTATATGCATTACCAAAGTTACAGAACTGTTATTAATAGCGTTACAAAACAACCGCTTTATGTAGATCTGCACAATGAGGCTATTTTGACCCTCCGCGCTTCCCGTAGTTCCCACAACAAACTTCAGAGTGATTCTTATGACAAGTTGAGTCGCGAGCGTATCATATTTATCAAAGAGGAGCACCGTTCTTCCGTGAGCTACTGCACGATGTCACGTTTAACTAAAAACCGTTTGACAAGTTTAGTAAATCCGCTCTTGTGCGGTTTCAGTGTGTGACGAGCTGAATTTCGATAAGAACATCTCGTGAGTGCTTGAGTGTGAGTGCGTATGTCAGTCACTTTCGCTTGTGAAGTGCGTTTAGATAACTCCTGGATACCATTGAGGTGCTGGAGTCACACCGTCTAAAATGGAGTAAATTATGCTGATGGAGGAACAGAGCAGGTGTGTGCTTATTTCTGTTATAACGTGTTACTGTGTACTGTGTTATTATTTATTCCCTCTCGTCTCGTTACAACCCGGAATGCTATTTTCCCGTCCAGTTGAACGCTAAATTACTTTTGAAGTATGTTTACCCAGCTCTTTGCATCTGTTGTTCATGCACGTTCAAAACGAATGTGTTTGTTCCAGCTCTGGAGAGAAAGGTGTGCTCTACAGATGGCAGGGCTATTCCTGCAGGGTGACCCCGGAGAGACTGCTGCTGTCCACGCCAGTGCTTCATGCTGCACTGGGGACTTCACATGGACTTCTGCTGACAGGTAAGATCTCTTGACAAGTGAAGTAAGCTGGAAATGAAGAGGAAACGACTCGACTACAACTGCAGTCATGAGTTTTCAGACATCTTGAAGAATCTGGAAAATCTGGAATAAAAAAAATGAGAGATATCATAAAACTGTTTTTATTTTGATGTTGAAATCCATATTTTCACAGTGAGGACTTTAAACGTTTTTAAAAGCGTATAGATTCTGCAAGGTGTGTAATTCATACATCATAGGATTAAATGTATCTTTTATTTTTTTATCATTTAATTTATTCCTATAAAATCCATTTAGATTTGTCTATACTTATTTTTTTTCAGTGACAAATCGGGAATATTTTACATAACCATGGCTGATTTAGACCGTCTATCTGACTCTTTAAATGGTTGTTGTTTTTTTCTTCAGGACTTATTTATTTATTATTTATTTATTTTTTGTTGTTGTTGAGAAATAGTATAAATCCTACTTCTACCTTACTTCCTCACCAGTTATAGACCAATTTGGAGCAGATGTCACAGTTATTGTTGTGCCTTTGGATGTCAGAATCTGAATACTGTTGTCAAAGACTCAATTTGACATTTAAGCAACAGACTATGGATGACACCTGCTATGGTTACCCGACTTTTAAAGCGTAAATTAGATTTAAACAGTAGATCTACATAATATTTACATATGCAGTTCATAGGGGGCATATTCTATTAGCTTACAGTTACAATATGAAATAGCTATTTAAACCTATAACATTTACCTATTTTCAAACAGTTCAGACTTTGTTTTTTCTCTCTCACAAATGCAAGTTTATAGCTCCTAGTTCAGACTTTATATCTCTACAATTGTGAGTTAGTCAGTTCTGAGGGGGGAAAAATGCCAGAAGTGTGGGAAACTGTTGATTCTGAGCTGATGGGAAAAAAAGAGAGAATGACGAGTTGATTTATAAAAAATAAAAATAAAAAAAAGCAAGAGAGAGTTGTGAGAGATAATTTCCGATTTTCAATAAAAAAAGTCAGAATTCTGGAATATAAATATAAAAATGTCATCACTGTTTGCAAATACAGAACTTGGTCTACTGAACACCAAATAGTCATGTACATGTGGACAGTGATTAACATTTTTTGGCAGCCACCTTAAAAAAATGTATGTTGTATGGTTACAATTAATGCTTTTCTATAAACTTTCATAAAATGATCTCTTGGATGTAATTGTCTAATTGTCACATGTTAATACGTTCTTCTCTCAGATGGGCATGTGTATAGTTTTGGCGAGCAGCCGTGGAAACGAGTCGAATCTCTGCCTGCTGGCCCTGTTATAGAAAGTGTCCTGAACGGTCAGCGTGTGATCTCTGTGTCAGCGGGCAGCTATCACTGTTCTGCTGTAACAGAGGATGGCCTCATCCACATGTGGGGGGAGAACTCTCATGGCCAGTGTGGCATCTCTGGAATGGACCAGGTACCCAGTCCGACTCCCGTTAGTGTGGTGGATGGCGAGACCCATCCTCCGCAACTGGTCAGAGTCCTGAATGTGGCCTGTGGAGCACAGCACACTCTGGCCCTGTCAAGGAAGCATGAGGTGTGGGCCTGGGGTAGCGGCTGCCAGCTGGGACTAGTCACCAGTGTATTCCCGGTATGGAAACCCCAGAAGGTGGAGCATCTTGTGGGAAGATATGTGGTTCAGATCGCTTGTGGTGGGTTCCACAGCCTGGCTCTGGTTCAGATTCTTTCTCCCCCAGAGGACAGTCAGCAAGCTCAGGATAGATGTGGGCAGTGTAAGCAGAGCCTTTACACCATGATTGACAAGGATGACCATGTTATTATCTCTGATGAGCATTACTGCCCACTTGGAGTGGAACTGAATGATTATAAAGAAGGTCGTCGGTCAGGACCGAGTTCTCCAGCTCAGACACCACAAAGCAAAAGCTCCTCGCCCCACTTCGAAGTAGCCCCTTTGTCCTCGAAGAACATCTGCGAAGACCCATGTTCTTCAGTCGGATCTCAGAAAAATGCAACAAGTCAGGAGGCTCAGCCAGATCCTGCTTTAACTGAGACTGGACATCCACGTCTACGACGAACCAAAAACACTCCCTACCCTGATGAGCAAGCTCTGACAGACTACCTCAAAAGAATTTCAGACCAGACCCTCGCTGAGCAACCCGAGGCCACCACTTCGGGAGGTTCCCATCCTCTGAGCCGTCAGACATCACTTACATGTCCTTTCCAATCAGAGCAAAGAGATGAGCTTACACTACGTCCCTCTTCACCAGCACTGAGTAGAACTGATAGTATCACAGCTTCTGGCAGACAACGCTGTGCATCAGATACTATCATAGACCGGAAACACTCGCTCCATTTGAAATCAACACTGGAGTCCACCTCTGACGATTCTTCACAGCACTCAAGTGTGGATGGAGGCATTTGCATCAGTGACCTTGTGATTAGCAATGGATGTTTATTTGAGCCCTGTGAGGAAGGAGGGGAGCCCACTGGAATGGACCTCTGTCCAGCAGATCCTCTTCAAGGCAAGAAGAGCACCAGTCTGACAGACATCATTTTAGAGGACACTGAAGCACATAATCACAGAGGGTCTTCACCTGGCTTCTCTCCAGGTATTGTGAACCTAAAATGTTTATAAAATGATAAATCAGGGGTTATAACATTCAGGGCTCTAATATTAATTAATAAGTCTCTTTAGTGAAGTATTTTTATTTTTTTACAAAAATAATATTTGCAACGAGCTGGAAATTATTTGTCATTATTATTACAGCCATGTTTTGCAGTTTTTTGGAAAAACCTTATCTATGTTATCCAGCTGGATATCAATTTATTGGTGAGACATTAGCAGAACCTGCAAAAATGCACAACATGCCAAAAAAACAACAACGTTAATTTGCAATAAAAATGTAAAGATGAATGTAAATGTTTCTGTAGCAATGCAGCAATTGTTTTTCATCAGCTTGCTTTAGTTGCCATCCACGTTGTTGAGTCATGGTAAGAGCATAGTAAAGCATGACCTGCCAAAACTACTTACTTTATCTTGGTATTACTAATTTATCTTAGTAACCCCATTTCATGCAAAATACTTTTGCTCGCAGAAGAAATGAAACATGGATGTCTGCACACAGGGTATTTCTACAATGGCACTGGTTACTGAAAGCTTTTCTTTTGTATGATATTGCATCCATAATGGTCTTATTGATCTTCATTGATGTCTTGTTGGACAGCAAGACACGTTTACTGATAGTTAACCCAAAATTTACAATTCTGTCATCATTTACTCATATCTTGTTGTTCAAAACCTGAATTACTTGCTTTTTTTCTGTGGAACGTGATATTTTGAGAATTGTTTTTTGTCTTTACGATGGAATCGTCAAAACTTCTTCAAAATATCTTTAGGTTTGAAAACAACATCGAGTGAGTAGATAATTACAGAATTGTCCTTTTGGAGTGAACTATCCCTTTAAAAACCACAGTTGTAGAAATTTGACTTATTTGGTCATATGCATGAGGGACATTTTTAATATGCTGTTGAATTTCAGTGTCACCTTCTGGCTGTCATCGAATCAACCATTTAAGAGCAGCAGTGGGTGCCCTGACTACTACCTGTACTTCTACCTCAGAATCCAGAGATCTCCTTCCTTCTCTCTACACTGAGGTGTGGAGTTGGGGGAGTGGCCAGGAAGGTCAGCTGGGTCATGGAGACTGTTTGCCCAGGTACAGTAGAGCCCTCATAAACAAATAAGTGTGTTGTCTGTTTAACTATTCATGTCCTTGACCACTGTGCATGACTGGAAAAAAATATTTTGGTTTTACCCTTACAGGTTACAGCCTCTCTGCATCAAAAGCTTAAGTAAAAAGGAAGTTGTCAAGATCACTGCTGGAGCAAATCACTCCTTGGCACTGACGGCTCAATGTCAGGTAGGGAGGGACTTCAAAATATTTCTCCATTTGATTATAGGCTGCAACAGTGACTGTACAATTCTTCAGTTTAGACTTATAGGCCCGAAACTGATTTATAGCAAAAAATATACATGAGTATAAAAAAAGCCTCAAAGTACAAGACTGTATATCTATGAGGAAATTACTAATTATCCAGTAAAGCCTTGCAAATGATGTCACTGCAGCCTGGGTCTCATTTCTTTAATTTTAATATATTGTTTTCTCATCAGAAACTGTGTTATTGCATTTAAATGTTTTTTTTTGCTTTATAAAAACCTTAGGTTGGACAATGAGGTTGATTGAACACCTTGTAGCTCATGTTAGGTCACTGTTTAAACCAGTGTTATATTAGTTTTATTTATATACTTTTTTATTATTACATTGTTATTATAAATCTGGATCCCTAAATGGTCTGTCCCCTCTGTCCCCTCTTTCTCATTAACAATAAATGTGTATTTCTTGTCTGTCACAGGTTTATTCCTGGGGAAGTGACAAATTTGGACAGTTGGGTCGTATGAATGCTTCCAGCACAGTTCCCAGTCTCACCATGGTATACCTCCTTTAATATTTTTATGATATGCAATCACCGTTTCTGCAGACCTTAATAAATGCAGTTCCCTGGATAAAAATGAATGTGCTCTTGTGCGACGTTAGATTTCTGAGGGTATCCGTGTGTGGGACGTGGCAGCAGGACAAACGCACACTTTGCTGCTGGCTGATGGGGACTGTTATCAGCCCATACTGTACTACAGCGGAGAGCAGGTGCTGGAGAACACTGTCAGCGCTCATCACCTCTCCGGGACCTGCACCCAGACGCCCACCCTTCTGCCTTTCTGCATCAATGTTCGTACAGACGCTTATGAATGCTTATTCTGTTGATACAGTTATTTTTTACTGTGTGTAAGCCGTTTTGTCTCAAAAAAGAACAAAAAATAAACTGTCTGCACACTTGAAATCCTTTAAGCAAACTTAATCACCAAGCTTTCGGTCAAACGACCATCCTCAGGGCATATACAGTTCATTTTTTGAGATTTTCATGCTTGTTTGTCTGGCACCTTGGTGATCGTGAGTGCGGTGTAACTCCTTCTTAACATGTAAGCCGTTTTGTAAAATAACATCCACATTTATTAATTTTACACAATAAACTCATAAATTAGCTGATGCCATTCTACCTTACTGAAAAGTTTTGTACATCGAGTACATCATTTCAGTACATACCACAAAATTAGTAACAAAGAAAAAGGGGGGGGGGGGGAACTGTAATAATCACAATAATGACAGAATAGACATTCCAAAAGATATCTAAAATATAAACTGAGAGTATTATAAACTGTAACTGTAAATATTATAAACTGTAACTTATATAACTTTTAGATTTATTTTTGTCAGTAAATCTGAAAGAAAATAGAAATAATAGATGAAAACCTTAAACTAAACGACAATTAGAAAATGTGGAAGTACCAAAAATTGCTAAATGAAATCAAACTAATGCTTAAACTGAAATAAAAAGTATTATAAAAAGTTATTTAAAAAATAAAAAATCAAATAAAAATGACAAAAGCATAAAATTACTGTAAATTAAGGTACAAATTAAAATGAAAATGTAAAATATAAAACATAATTGTTGTGTGTTTTTATATGTAAAGCAGCAATTTGCTATTAATTGGCTGTGTCCTTGGTTTAGATTGGCTATGTGAGCCAAGTGTTTGGAGGAGGACTGAATTGTTTGGCCTTGGCTGATCAGAACGCAATGGGTTTCATAGCTACAATCCATGAACTCGCTTCGGCGGAGAGGAAATTCTACTGCACCCTCAGTAAGGTGAAGAGCCAAATCCTGAGCCCCCTGTTAGCGCGTGGTATGTAACAGATTGATTTACTCGTTGCACATTTTGGATTGTTTGGATAATAGATTGTTATTGGGTTATATAATTGAATATTGACTGCATCTGCTCTGCCATAATGCAGCGGGTCTGGCCTTGTCTCTGGGTCCGTCCTCCATGTTGCTGTTTCAAGAGATGGCTGGTAGTTTCAGCAAGCTTTGCCATCTGACGGGACAGCACTCAGTATCCCTCACCAACTTCCTGCAGCGAGGCAAAGTGATCAAAACACTGGTCTTGATCAAGAGCACAGACATATTCATGGACACATATAAAGAGTAAGTACTATGCAAACTCAAATAGAATAGCATCGTTTATATTTTACATTCTCTGTGATGACACCAGAGATGATGTTTATCCTCAGGTACTGCGAGCCAGTAGGAAACTTTCTTGTTATGGGAGGATTCCAGTCATTGCTGAAACCCTCACAGTGCGTTGTCATAATCATTAATATAGTATCTATTGGCATCATAATAATATATGCAAATAATACATTTGCTCATGCACGATCTGTTTCTTCAGAGAATGCTTTGGGAAGAAACTGGAGCTGATACAGACTCTGCTAGAGTCCAAGGAGAAGAGCACATCACACTATGATCTGTTAGTCAACTTGTTTTATATGCCTTTGCAGCACCTGCATGGGTATAACAGATTACTTCTGAAACTAGCCCACTGCTTTGAAGTGGTGAGAAAACGATGTTATTCTCATTACGCTCTTTAAAGGAGTTCAAGTGGCTTAAATATACATGACACATTCTTTTATTGTGTCTCAGAGCACTGAGGAATATGAATGGATTCAGAATGGCTGCTCCAAATATGAAGATTTAGCTCGCCTTGTCAGCAAGCAGAGAAGAGATGCTGAGGCCACTTTCAGTTTCTGGAAGAACTTCAAAGGAAAGAATTCGGTATGGTGCAGAATATAACATTTTGTTGCTGTCAGTTAATTCAAAAGCAGATACATAGTTGCAGTCCTGGCTTCTGATGATGGTACCTGTCTGACAGGTCAATGTACAGCTTCCCATAGCTTACATTGCTTTTGTTGTATAGCAACATATAAATCAAAGAATATGGTCATTACTCTTCAGAAGATTTGGGTTGGCAATATTTTTTATGTTTTTATTTTTAATTTGAATGTATTGTAAAAGTTGTTCCTGTATTTCCAAAGCTAAATTTTCAGCAGCCATTAGTCCAGTCTTGAGTGTCACATGATCATTTGCTGCTCAAGAAACATTAAAAGAGTTCTTCTGTGAATGAAATTGAGCAAACACACAAAGCATATGAAGTTTTGACCACTGATGTTTCACATAAATTAAACACAGTTTAAATGCTCAGAGAAATATAGCAAGTGTGAAAACACTCTCACGAGTGAGCGAGTGAGTGTGAAGAGTACTTGCATTGTACTGTACATTTGAGCACCAACAATCTATCAATATTCAAACTAGAAGTAAATCAGATTGACTTTTCATTTATACCACATATGTTCTCTTTACTAAGCAACAGTTTCTGGGTCAATCTGAGAATTGTTTTAATTAACAAATAATATTAATAAGAAATGTTTGCCTGCTGTAGTGGTTGATACAAAATAATTGCAAAATAATTTGGTTTGGCTGGTATTAATTTCCCACCCTGACAGCAGCAATTGTTACTGTACAGTGTGTGTGTGTGTATATATATATATATATATATATATATATATATATATATATATATAAAATATATTTTATATAATATAATGTGGTTAAGTCGACCTAGTTACTACTTCCTTTAATGAAGTTGAATTGGTCAGCATGCTGCAAGACCAAACAGTGTCAGATATGACCACAAGTTTCAGATACATTTCTGTATGGTTAATGTGGAAATCTGTTTGTGGCCGAACAGATGCATGTGTACATGATATGTGTCTGCATGTGTGGAGTTCTCTATATGTGATCTTCTCTTTCTCAGGAATCCCTGCGTAAGCCGTCTCGTCGTCTGGTTTGTGAGAGCAGTAATAAAGCTCTGGTGTTACAGAACGCTGGGAGATTCTCTGCAAGCTGGTTCATCCTCTTCAATGATGTGCTGGTTCATGCACAGGTTCATTCATTTTAGCACAAAATTTTACCACCCTGTTACTTTCATTACACTAATTTTTTTAATTTTTTTTTTTTTTTTTCATTCATGTTCTTTTTTTATTGTTTTCATTCATTCAGGGCACTATTCCCTCAAAGAAGCTTGTGAGTATTGTGTGTTTCAGTTCCTTCCTTCACATAATCATTGTGTAATTTAAGACTTGAGACATTGAAAAAACAAAAATGGTTGTCCGATGGAAGTTTTCCAAGCTAAGGCCTTTTGTTTCTCCCTTCTGAATTATCAGCTGGCTTCTTTTGCAGTGTTTTTTGGGGGGGGGTTTCTTTATTTTCGGGCTAACTGAAGTTCATTATTCAGCTGAGGAATGATGTATGTAGATTCATGCTATGTTGTAATCAGGTTTAAGGAAAGAGTGGGCAACAAAGATGAATGAAAACCTTGCTTTAGTGTGGAATCTTTATGTACTACATATTTTGTGCCCAACTTTAAACTTGTTTAAAACCGATTAGTGTGTAGAAGATAGGGCCTGGCAGATAGTGTGCCAACATGAGTTCAAGTCTAGCTTGTGTCATTTGCAGCACATTCTCCCTCTCATTATTAGCTAGCATTGTTATCATGCGTTTAATTGAAGTAAAGCTTAAACAAAATGCAAATGTTAGATGGAAAAAAAATTGAAATGTTTTGACAGGTAACTGAAATAATGTAATCTAAATAATCTAAATATATATAATATATTATAATTCTAATCTATTAAATATATTTAGAAAACATTTTCTAAAACTAATATAAATATAAAGCTCCTGTATATAGAAATATATATATATATATATATATATATATATATATATATATATATATATATATATATATATATATATATATATTTCTATATATATATTAAAAAGACAAAAGCTCATATCAAAAGTTAGAATGAAAAATTAAAACATAAAGATATAAGCTAGTTTAAATGTTAATAAATACTATAATGGTACATTTACTAATGATACTATCTTTACACCTTTAAAACACCAGAAATGGAATCAAAATAGTTAGGACAACCGGTTTTAAACAACTGGCTTCTCATTTTTAACACTGAAGCTCCATATAAACTCCATATAAAGTCTGTGAGTGTGTGGTCCAGGTATATGCCAAATGTCTCCACAGTAGAACCTGCAATTTTTTATGTTGTGGTTACGAAAATAAATTCATACTAAAGAATGTTTTGTTTTTGAAAAACAAAAAAAAGTGCACGTTTTCTGTAAGTGTTAGGTTTAGGGGTAGAGTTATTGGATAGAAAATATAGCATTTGTACCGTGTGAAAATCATTTTGTTTTTGGAGAGTCAGCCTAAAACACAAAACCCCAATGTGTGTGTGTGTGTGCGTGCTTGTTTTAAAGACTGCTGGCATATTGCCTCATATTGCTTTGTGGTTTTTGAAACTTGAACTGGGTATGCTCTGCTGTTTTCTCTGAATGCTTGGTTGGTCTGTTTCTTCTTGGTCTATTTTACCAGTTTGAAAATGACGATAACATTTAAAAGTTTAAAATTCCTCCCTTGTCTACACAAGCTTTTAATATCAGTTTTCACAATGTCTGACTGATCACACACCTCAGAGGGGCACTATTTCACCTATACTATCATATCATGTCATATCACATCATATCATACTATTTCATTACATACTTTTTATTTCCATCAAATAAAATGGATCTTTTTAACTGATTTATGCCTCAGTTGTAGTAATATGTTTGGCTGTTGGATGTGGATTCCCTTTTTCAAGAGAGCATATTATATTTCTTATGTAGGTACTGTACATGGGTGTGCGTGAAGCTCCTCGAGGTACTGACAGTGTTTAATATGGCTAATGTGTTTTTTTTTTCTTTCAGGCAAACCTGTTTTATTCACTTCCCTTCTTAATGTACTGTAGATGAGAGAGTGGTTAACTTATTAAATTCTCTCTGTTTCTGCAGTTCTCATCTCATTACATTTATCCACTTGCTACACTGTGGGTGGAGCCCATCTCAGATCTAAATGTGGGCCAGTAAGTTATCTCAGTATCTCAACATTTTGTTATCGTTCATTCAGTTTCCTGCCGCTTTAGTACATTTAAGTAATGTTTAGTTTAGCACATGACATTTCATTAATTGTTAAATGGTCTGAAATGGTCTTGCACTTGCTGTATGGAAGCTTTAAGGACACTGTTGTGACTATACCAAAAAATAAAAAATAAAAAAATAAATCCGTATAAACCAGGGTTGGGCAACTTCGGTCATGAAGGGCTACTGTCTAGCAGAGTTCAGCTCCAACCCTAATCAAACATACCTGCTTGTAGCCTCCTAGTGATTTTGAATACATTGATTAGCATTTTTAGGTGTGTTTGATTAGGGTTGGAGCTGAACTCTGCAGGGAAGTGGCCCTCCAGGACCGAAGTGGCCCAACCCTGCCATAAACCAACAAATTAAGCTTCTGCCCCAGTTTAATCTATGACTGTCATTACTAGACATGGCCTTAAAGTGACCACACCTGAAGATAGCTTTGTTGTTCTGGCAGTGTCCCCTTTGGAAAAGGTAATGCACTGATGCAGTCAGAGTTTGATTCAGATGTTTTTCTGCTCTGCATTAATTCTGCCGCCCACTGGCTTTCTGGTAGGGGAAGTGGCTAAAAGCCATTAACCAGGCCATTGAGGACGTGCTTACTGTAGGCCTGAATGGGAGGACATGTTTGTCTAGAAGCAGCCAGAAAAGTCAAACTTCTGTGTCACGTACTTCCACCTACACTTTCAGCAAAGAGGGTCGACTCAAAGATGCTACGTATGAGGGCCGTTGGCTGTCAGGCAAGCTTCATGGCAAGTGAGTACATGGCCCATTTGTTTTCACACTTTATACAATACAAAACATTCTTTCAAATATTTCTCTCAATCACACAAGCAGGGCTGTCATGCCTTTATGTTTCCGGGAACACCAGCAGTAGTACTGCCTAACATGCCAAAATCATTTTCTTTGAATCCACTGGTGCTTGTTGAATTAATGTTGTTCGGTTGTCCTTTCTTTAAACAGAGGGAGCCTGAAGTGGCCAGATGGGACAGTTTACTGTGGCACATTCAAGAACGGGTTGGAGGATGGGTCAGTAAGATGAACATGCCTCTGCTTGCAGATTCTTTGTTATATACACTACCATTTTTTATTTCAGCAAGAATGTATTAAATTGTCTCAGATAAAGGCATTTATAATATTTATAAAGATTTCTGTCTTGAATAAATGCTGTTAGTTTGATCTTTCTCTTCATTGAAGTATCCTGAAAAAAAGGTAGTTTTCACAAAAATATTAAGCAGCACAACTGTTTTCAACATTGGTAATACAAAAAAAAATGTCTCTGAGCACCGAATTAACACATTAGAATGACACTGAAGATTAGAGTAATGACAGCTGAAAATTTTGCCTGATACCACAGGAATAAATAACTTTTTAACAATTTTAAACAGTTTAAACAAAAAACTTTTTTATAATATTTCTCCAAATTTCTGTTCACTGTATTTTGTTCAAATAAATGCAGCCTTGATGAACATACTGTAAGGGACTTTTTTCATAAACATTACAGATCTTATCCACCCCAAATATACTATTTATGTTTTTATTCTCGCCATTTCTCTTCTCTTTGTAGGTTTGGAGATTTTATGATGCTCAACACGACCTTCAACAAGTTTGAGCGTTACCAAGGTCACTGGAAGGAGGGGAAAATACATGGCGTTGGCACATTTTGGTAATAGTTATGTAAATGTGTGTATAAAAAAGCTCTTTGAAACATTATCAGTTAATGGGGTACCCTGAACTCCTTTAATTGGTAGAATTGTCTTCTAGTACCTTACCCATGGCCTGTGTGTTGTGTCTTTGCAGGTATGCTTCAGGTGAGGTATACGAGGGCTCATTCAGGGACAACATGCGTCACGGTCACGGCATGTTACGCAGTGGAAAGTTGGCCTCTCCTTCCTCCAGTAGTGTGTTTGTGGGCCAGTGGGTTCAAGGGAAGAGAACAGGCTATGGGGTGTGCGATGACTTCAGCAGGTATGTACATCACAGTTACCAAATTTGAGATTTTAAACATCCTCCTGCTTGAACAACTCATTCATTTCTTATCTCCCAGAGGAGAGAAATACATGGGAATGTGGCTCGATGATCAGCGTCATGGAGACGGAGTCGTTATTACTCAGTTTGGATTGTATTATGAAGGAAACTTCATTAATAACAAGATGATGGTCAGTTGAGATGTTATTATGTGCCTGTAATTTGCTTATGTTATACAGTATATACACTTCTTTAGCTGTTTAGGCACTAGATACAGTGTGTACTATTATTTGAGCAACTTCCGATGACTTTTGTCTGATATAGGGCAATGGGACTCTTCTCTGTGATGATGACACTGTCTTTGAGGGCGAGTTTTCAGAAGACTGGACTCTGTGTGGAAAGGTGTCTTTGAAATATTGTGACCGTTTCCAGTCACAGTAAATTTGTAGAAACCTTATTTGTGATTTGTGCACCTTAATGCTTCTGTGTATTTGAATGTCCTGTGGTTTTATGGATGTGAAGGGTGTTCTGTTCATGCCTAATGGGGACTCTTTGGAGGGGGTCTTTGACGGTCACTGGGGAGACGGTCTGAGAGTGGCTGGAACATTTACAAAACCCTTTGAAGCTCTGAGGAGAGAAAGAAAGATTCCGTAAGTGTGTCATGATTCATGAATAATGGTTTGGCCTGCTGTATATTTCTAAGTATTTTTTAATCTGTGTCTGTGTGTAGTTTGGCTGGTCAACACGCAGTGCCTGCAGAAGACAAGTGGAAGGCAGTGTTTGATGAGTGCTGGAGCAGATTAGGCTGTGAAACTCCTGGTGAAGGAGTGTATGAGAAAGCCTGGGAGAACATCGCCATTGCCCTCACTGCCAGACGCAGACAACAGAGAGATCGGTATGTACACACACACACACAAGAATGAACAATAAAGGTGTGATCACACTAGGCTTGTAACATACAAAATGCTTTATACTCTGCAACATATAGTTAAAGTGAAAAATAAACAAATACTAATTCAATAGTTTACAAAACTTGAACTTTGGTACACAAAAGACGTGAATGTATATGAATAGTGCGTGAAGAAATCATAAGTGGCGTATGTTTGTCTATAGTGCAGAGGAGCTGAGCCGATCTCAGACTAAGATGCTGGAGAGTCTTGAGGTGATTCCTCAACATGTGAGCCCTGTTACTGCAGACTCCTACAACAACATCCGGCGGTATCTCATGAAGGTGAGACTTCCAAGTTCGCACAGCTGTACAGATGCCTCAAAAAAAACATTTGGACACTTGGGTCACAATAAAGAATGTAACTTAATCATATAAAAAAATAAATAAAGAAAAAATCAAAACAAGTGGCATCTGCAAACACCCGTTTATAGAGTTTTTTCAGACTTGATCTACTCTTCTGAGCCATTTTTGCAAGGACTTTGAACAAACTATTAAAGATATCTGACTTCATACATATATATATATCACAGGTGTCTTAGAACAGTGACCACAGGTGGACATGATCCACAAGTATGCGACATCCATAAAGTGCCTCTTTAAAATAGTTTTTTGTCTTGATTTAGATGTTGTAAAATTTGGTTTAGTAATTTCTTACATTATGTAACCATAGTACGTAATTCTGGGATATTTTCCAAGTTAAAGTAATTCTTAATCATTATAAAATTGTTTAATGTAATTTATTCCTATAATGGGAAAGATGTATTTTCAGCAGCCATTACTCCAGTCTTCAGATCTTTTAAAAATCATTCTAATATGTTGATTTGCTGCTCAAGAAGCATCTATTATTATTATCAATGTCAAAACAATTGTGCTGCTTAATATTTTTGTGGAAACCGATATATATATATATATATATATATAATATTATTATTATTATTATTAGTAGTAGTAGTAGTAGTATTTATTTATTTATTGTAATAATAAATTAATATATTTTAAATCTTTTGTAGCATTATAAATGTCTTTATTGTCACTTTTGATCAATTTATGAATCCTTGCTGAATAAAAAATATTAATTTCTAAAAAAAAAAAACACCCAAAGCTTTTGAATAGTAGTGTATATTCATTTTTTTTTTTTTTAAATGTCTTGCAACTTTTTTTGGGGGGGGCGGGGGTGTATCGACTCTCTTTAGGCTTGTGATACCTCTCTTCACCCACTGGGCTGGCTGCTGGAGACCCTTGTGACTGTGTACAGGATGACCTATGTTGGTGTGGGCTCCAACAGACGCCTCCTACAGCAGGCAGTGGAGGAGATCCAGTCATACCTAACACGCATATTTCAAATAGTCAGGTAGTCCTAGTTCAGGCCTTTCTGTGATTGTCTCAGTATGAGTTACTAGAAACCATAGTCCTTTAAAAGCCAGCAGAGCATTTTTCAAAGCTGATAGGAAGCATTTCACTCATTGTAAAGGTACTTTTTTAATTTTTTTTTTTTGCGGCAGGTTTCTGTTTCCTGGTCTCCCTGAGGATGGAGGTTTTATTCTGGATTCCTCCAGTTCTTCAGACGAGGGCACAGACTCTCTTAACAGCAGTACACACTCAGAAACTCCACAGCAGGGGTGAGACAGCATCACTATGACTGAAACACTGTTTTGTTATTTCTGACTTTTGCTCTTTTAAGTTGCATTTTCTTATATTGATCTATCTACCTATCATCTATTTGTATGCTTATAGACCGATCTAACAGAAAATAGTAAAAACAGTAATATTGTTAAATATTACTAGTTTAAAATGTCGTTTTCTATTTAGATATATTTTATAATATTATTTACTTTCAGCTGACATTACTCCAGTCTGCATTGGCACATGATCCTTCAGAAATCCTTTTAATATGCAGATTTGCTGTTTTAGAAACATTGAAATTGAAACTGTTTTGCTGCTTAATATTTTTGTGGAAAACATGATACATTTTTTTTTTTTTTGATGGATAAAAAATCCAAAAGAACAGCATTTATTTGCAATAGAAATATTTAGTAACATTGTGCATGTCTCTACTGTGTCTTTCGGTCATTTTAATGGATCCTTGCAGAATAAAAGTATTACATTTGATGGATATATACAAAGAGATATAGTTACTTTCTGAAAGTATGAGAGTCTTGTGTTGTTTCTGCTGCAGTTGTTTAGTGAGCAGCTCAAGTCTTCTCCTGCCGGTGTTGATGCCGAGGCTTTACCCTCCTCTCTTCACCCTCTACACACTAGAGAAAGAGAGAGAGGAGGAGGTGTACTGGAACTGTGTGTTAAGACTCAACAAACAGCCTGATCTTGCTCTTCTAGCCTTCCTTGCAGTACAAGAGTAAGTGACACAAGTAACAGTATGAAATATTATTCTATAACGATGTTGATGATACAATTATACTGACCTTAAAAAGTATTTAGACGCGTAACATAAACGGGCATTTATGTTAAATGTATAGCACAAACACAATTTTCAAATGGAACATGTCATGAAAATATCATGAGAAGAAGTTTGGTTGATAAACAATGGATGTATTATGAAAAATGAAGGCAAATTATATCTGGAAAGCTAAATATCGTTAATTAATTAGAAGGCATTGCAAAAATGCATTAGTAGTATTCAATTCACTCTCACGATTCGCAGTAGTCAGTCTACACAAGACTGTATTTATAATGCAGTGTTTTTAAATGGGGATTTAAAAGAGTATCCTTCATTATAATGCATGCATAATGCCTTCTAAATTAAAAAAGTGTGGTTATAACATTTTATAACATGGACGGTGGCTTTTACAGTTTTCAGTCGAAT
Source organism: Carassius auratus (assembly GCF_003368295.1). Lineage (NCBI taxonomy): Eukaryota > Metazoa > Chordata > Actinopteri > Cypriniformes > Cyprinidae > Carassius > Carassius auratus. The sequence continues at coordinate 25,028,570 of NC_039276.1, forward strand.
GTCTTTTTGTTTTCCAGAAAGTTCTGGCCAGTTTCTATCTCTGTACTGGGAGAGAAAAAGCAGGTGAAGCTTTCTGTCATTTCTAAGAAAGTAGTCAGTAATGACACTGCTGTGAAAATATATAACTTTATTGGTTCATTTGAATTTAATGGACAGGTCTTGCCTAGTACTAAAGACGCCTGCTTTGCCACTGCTGTTGAAACCCTGCAACAGATCAGGTGAAGATAGTCATGTGTGTAACAAAGGCAGAAGACAACAACAAGTTTTTAGTAGCAACCTTTTTATTTTTCTCTGCTTCTACAGCACAGCATTCACTCCCTCAGACAAGTTGCAAGTGATACAGCTGACCTTTGAGGAGGTCACTCAGGATGTGCAGGCTCTGCTTGGGAAAGAGTTTCTGTGGTGCATGGATGACCTCTTTCCAATCTTCCTCTATGTGGTGCTCCGCGCACGGTACTTTTCTAAACCTTTCACTGCATGTAGACCTCATTGCAATGACGTTCTCAGTTGAAACATAAATGTATGTGCAGTTTTTCTGCCCATGTAAAGAACCTGTCGCTTGTGAATGTGTAGGATCAGAAACCTGGGCTCTGAAGTGAGTCTGATTGAGGACCTTACAGACGGCAGTCTACAGCTGGGACACCTTGGATTCATGTTAACAACTCTCAAAGTGAGTTGTTTTCACACAGCTTCAGGGACAAGTACCATTATTATACTTTCAAAATCATAAAGTTGGCATTAAAATATCAATTTTACCTTGTTCATTTAAAAGTCTTGACAAATTCTTAGTTTGATCACTTCATATAACTTAATACTTATGACATGACCCCTTTAAATATAGTGGGCTTGTTTTATGAACCAAAAGTTTTTTTTGTAAAGCTAAAGCCTTTAAGGATTTGAATGAATTTTAGGGGTAATCTCATCATCACATGCAGGCACTAGTCCCGTTTCATTCTCTTCCACGTTTTACTTGAATCTCTTTCTCTGCCCTTAGGCCTGCTACAACCAGATTCAGCTTGAGAAGACAACATAGGAGGGGTTTGTTTGCGAGTGGAGCAGCCACAGCTCATTTAAAGAGACATGGATTACAGGTCAAGTCAAGATGTGCTCATTTATTTCAGGTCTCAAAAATAAGCTCACTTTCCGCTCATCTCCCTTAAAGGGTTAGTTCGCCCAAAAATGAAAATTATGTCATTAATAACTCACCTAAAAACAGTAATATTGTCAAATATTTAAGATATATTTTATAATATTATTTACTTTCAGCTGACATTACTCCAGTCTGCATTGGCACATGATCCTTCAGAAATCCTTTTAATATCCTCACCCAAGATATTTTAGATTTAGTCTGAGAGCTCTCAGTCCCTCCATTGAAGCTGTGTGTACGGTACACTGTCCATGTCCAGAAAGGTAAGAAAAACATCATCAAAGTAGTCCATGTGACATCAGAGGGTCCGTTGGAATTTTTTGAAGCGTCGAAAATACATTTTGGTCCAAAAATAGCAAAAACGATGACTTTATTCAGCATTGTCTTCTCTTCAGTGTCTGTTGTGAGAGATGGTTAAAATCAAAACAGTCAGGATATCCGGTTCGCGAACGAATCATTCAGTTGACCAAATCGAACTGAATCGTTTTAAACGATTATTAATCTTATAAATTATTAATCTCTAATACGCATTAATCCACAAATGACTTGTTAACTTTTTTTTTAATGTGGCTGACACTCCCTCTGAGTTCAAACAAACCAATATCCCGGAGTAATGCATGCACTCAAACAGTACACTGACTGAACTGCTGTGAAGATGAACACCGAGCCGAGCCAGATAACGAACAATAGACTGACTCGTTCACGAGTGAAGAACCGGTTGCATCGGAGTTCGGATCACCAGTAGTTCTTTCGGACAGTTCGATTCAATAAACCGGTTGAAGAAAACGGTTCACCGGTTCTTTTGCGCTCGACATAATGGCGTCATTTGCGATGATTGCCCTTGATTCAAGCCTTCAGTTTACCCGCGCTCATGACACTAGCACAGAATCAGTTCAGTTCAGATGCTCTGTGTGTCGGTATGCTTCACGCTGAATCACACATGATGCGCAATATCATCAGCTCCTCGGTTCACGAATCGGACGCGTCTGACAGAAACGGTTCTTGACTCGTGAACGAGTCAATGTTTTGTTCGTTATCTGGTTAGTGTACTGTTTGAGTAAATGAATTACTCTGGGATATTGGTTTGTTTGAACTTAGAGGGAGTGTCAGCCTCTTTTAAAAAGTTAACAGCTTAAGTCATTTGTGGATTAATGCGCATTAGAGATGCGAACCGTTTAAAACGATTCAGTTCGATTTGGTGAACTGAATGATTCGTTCGTGAACCAGATATCCAGACTGCTTTGATTTGAACTCTCTCTCACACAGACACGGAAGAGAAGACAGTGCTGAATAAAGTCGTCGTTTTTGCTATTTTTGGACCAAAATGTATTTTCGATGCTTCAAAAAATTCCAACGGACCCTCTGATGTCACATGGACTACTTTGAAGATGTTTTTATTACCTTTCTGGACATGGACAGTATACCGTACACACAGCTTCAATGGAGGCACTGAGAGCTCTCGGACTAAATCTAAAATATCTTAAACTGTGTTCCGAAGATAAAAGGAGGTCTTACATGTTTGGAACAGCATAAGGGTGAGTTATTAATGACATAATTTTCATTTTGGGGCGAACTAACCCTTTAAGCACTCTTCTACAGAGATTACTACTATTGAGACTCTCACATCACCACCATCTGACTGCCAGTACAGTTACCCCTTGAAGAAACATGTACATTTCAACACCCATATTAGCTGGACAGAAAATAAACGTTTTCTGTTTTATGTAAGAATAAGCACTCAATGGGTGACACAAGGTTATTACTTTCAGTTTCAGTAATAACTGACATATTGCTATATATTATATTCTGTATAATTCTGTCTCAGGCTTATATATTTATACTTAAAGTAATTATCATATTCTGATTTAAAAATAATCAGATCTCAGATTTACAGTAACTTGAACAAATATATTTACTCTATATAGAACTAATAAACTTAAACAATGCTTATTTATAAGCAACAGCGATAAACAGAAGTATTTAAAATATTTTGCTATCATACATAAACTTCTGTTGAAACATTTGAGGTCAGTAAGATTTGAAAGAAGTCTCTTATGTGTACCAAGGCAGCACGTGTTTGATCAAAATACATAAAACATTTTTTAAATATAAATTAAATGCAATTTTATTTCAGTTTAACCTGATAACTGTCACTCACGTTTTTGAAGATAGACTTGAATGTGCATGATACAAACCTAAATTTTTATATTTCATGACTGAAAACATTTTGTAACATGATTTTGATGTGCCATTTACATGGTAATGCAATGTCTGATTTTAAAATGGGTTTTGAAGGATGAATTTTGAGATTTTATGTTTTCAAGTGATATATAACTTCTGATGATTTCTAAAATGTGATAGAGAAAAAGGCAACGAGGAAGTCTTTTTTTTAAACAAAGGTCAAAGCTCCTTTTGTAATGTAGATTTCTGAGTGTGCACTCTTGTCATAAATTGATCTATTACTTTTCCTACATAATTTTTAACAAACAATATTGGTATAATATATATTTGGGAGTCTTAGACCTTTCCAACGATATATAGTTTGTCAAGATTAGATTAAATTTGATTGTAATATAGTATAGTCAACATAGGTGTCCCGTATACGGGACGGGGTGACATTTAACAGGTTAAAATATTTTTCTGTTATTTATTTCTGTTATGCAATGCTGAATTTTCAGCAGCATTACTCTACTCTTCAGTGTCACATGATCCTTCAGAAATCACTCTAATATATTGATTTGCATTTCTTATGATCATTGCTGAAAGCAAATGTGCTTCTTAATATTTTTGTGGAAATCATAATTTTTTTCTGGAGATTTAGTGAATAGAAAGTTCAAAAGAACAGCATTTATTTAAAAATATAAATCTTTTGCACATATTGTTGACATTTTTACTGTCACTTAATCAATTTAAAGGGATAGTTCACCTTCAGTTGCTGGTCCCCATTGACTTTCATTTGTATATATCTATGGACCAGCAACTGAAGGTCAACTGTCCCTTCAATGCATCCTTGCTGAATAAAATTGTTTAATTTCTTTCAAAACATCTTACTGATCCCAAACTCTTGGACGGTTGTAAAGTATATAAATGATCCTTCTTAAGGAACTTAAGAGAGAGAGATGGCATTCAAGAAGAGCATGTATTATTATTTAGTTAATTTGCACTGTTATAAAGCAGTGGTGTGTTTTTAGATAATGTAGCTTGTTACTGCAAAAGCTTTGAAAAGAGTTACTGTCACCCTACTGAAAGTTTATAGTATCGCTACTATTAACTTGTAATCAGTGCTCAAAAAATCCTATAGCTGCATCCCTAGTATAAGTAGCTTTTAATTGCGTTACTGGATTTGTTGTCGTTTTGCACATTACGCGGGGTTGCAGTGTTTTTAAATACATTGAAGACTTAACTGCAAGTAGGGATTTGTGACTTAATGGTGTTTTTGAACCCCCTTCATGTAAATGTGACTTGCAATGGTGAACAAATAATTTAGTTCCTAATTGAAGTCAGATAATATATCATGATGTGTTTTATAAAGTAACTGTATAATCCATCTGATTATAACTCCATGGAAATTCTGAGAGAATATGAGGTTTCCATTTCAGCATGACAGAACGCTGACATGAAGCTTTTTACTATTTGAAATTTGATTTAGTTGTAATTATATCATCTAGTCTTACTAGACTGTACCAGAGTGAATTTAAGATTTTTTTTTAAATAATAGACTGAAGACTAAAGACTATTTTTTTATGTATTTTTGCCGTTTGACTGAAAATGTGGCATTCAACACTGTGCAATAAAGGAATAATAATTGCAATGCAAAACTAGTGATAACCTTTACATTTTGCTTGTTCCACGAATGCCTTTATTAATGAATGAACTTATTTCATTTATATCAAACCGATCAAGAACTTGTGAAAAAGTACTGTATGTGTGTGTGTGTGTTTCTCTGAATGCATCTTTTATACATTTGAACGTGCACTGAAAGAGTTTTGCTGATGTCACACAGGCTTGTTATGAGATCTAAATGGCAGATGTGGGTTTTTAATTACTGATGGCCAAAATCTAGAGAGCAGGATGGCTCAATGCTATATAGAGTATGTGAATTACTGATAAGAAATGAAACAAACAATAACTTTACACTGTAGTTTGTGCAAAATACTAAAACCTTTGAAAATCATAAAATTGCCAAGTGTTGAAAACCAGCCAATTATTAGCTGGTGCCATTATCCGCAGATCATTGTCATTGGCTTGACTGATTACTAAAGTATTGCTTATGAAGATCATAAAGACAACAGCACTTTTTCTGGTAAATACAATAGCAAATTTTATTTTATTTATTTTTTTAATTTTCAGAAGGTTACTGGTTTTGATAAACTACTTGTACTCTCATTGTTGATCTTCTGTAAATGTTATCATCACCACAGTTTGACAACAATTTGTAGAGATGAAGTCATGAAAAAAGGAGTGATTGAACTGTTTTTGTAAACCATTTTCTAGCATACTGCTTTCACTACTTCAATAAACATTACATACCTGTCAGATAATATTTATGATGTGTTTTTCTTCTCTGTCACCTTTCTTATATAGTTATGAATTGATAATAATATAGATAATAGAAATAATGAGGTTCAATTTAAGACCATTAGTATTGGTCAAGTAATGTGGATACATTCATTGGTCAAGTAACCTGTGACCATCAGCAATGTGTCCTGATATTATTACATTTAAACCGATAGTTTACCCAAAAATGAAAATTTGCTGAATATTTACTCATCCTCGGGCCATCCAAAATCTAGATGAGAATTTCTAGAATCTGACTTTTAGGAGATTTGAAGAAAATTAGCAGTACATGCTTACAACTGGATCCACTGCATTGAATGGGTGCCCTCAGAATGAGTGTAGAAACAAATTATAAAAACATCACAATAGTCCAGAATGTAATCCACATTACTTCAGTCCATCAACTAACATTTTGTGAAGTGAAATTCTGTTTGCTCATAAGAAACAAATTTATTACTATGACGTCATCACTTCTCACCAAAATATACTGTAAGTCCATAATAACTCTTCATTCAGTGGAAAAAGTCCATCCCCTGTTGTCTTCACAATACACCAACATATTTGGTTAGAATTGTTCTTGAATGTTTTTGCTTCTAAACAGTTCTTGATTTGTGCGTATTTCTCTCCTGATTCAGACAAGACGACTTTTTCAGAAGAGAGCAATATTAAAGTTAGACTTGTATTGATAGAAAAGGATTACAATCAGAGACATTTTATAGTAAAATCACATGCATGTTGGCAGCCTAGAAGCATATCACCTTAATATAAAGCTCAGCTAACAAGATGCTCTACAGCTACCTGGTCTAAACGTAGGATGAAGAAGCATCAGTGTGGTTTGGAGGAGGACGCGGAAGGAAGTAAGTGCGGCATCGTGATCTAATCTTCACATCACCTGCTTTCATAACGGAGTTCAGAGATCACAATCGATGTGCAATTTCATTCTTAAAATGAATTGCACAATTTTCAGAATACTTCAATCTGACATGTATTAATTTTGTAGATGTAGATGATCTTTGTGATAAATGACACTGGCTGACCATCATATTGTTTATATCTCAAGGTTCAAGGTTATAAAGTAACTAGGTTTGTTTTTGAGCTTTTTTATTTTTCATTCTAAAATTTTTTGTCTTAAATACAAATAAATAAATATATATTTGTAAATATGTGAAAGATTTGTAATTTTTAAAGTGTTAGGAATAATGAATAAGAATGACAAGTTCAAACTATTACAATTTGTTCTTTAAGACAAGTAATCAGCTAAATGTGTAACATTCCCGGTAGTTTTGCACTCATAATTCATGATTTATAATTATGCAGCAGAAATGCAAATTATGGTCTTATTTTTTTATTTTTATTTTTTTATATTGATTTGTTTTATAGCAGGTGAATTATTTATTCCAACATTATTTTATAATTCTGCTCCCTTCTCTTAAGGTTATTATTCCTTTTCTAATATTTTTATACATGGGTAATTTTCCAGTTTCCAGGCACTTGAAGATGTTATGAATACAGAGTCAAAATGACCAGTTAAAGCTATTATAATCTATATATATATATATATATATATATATATATATATATATATATATATATATATATAGGACTGCAGTGATCTGAATAGAGAAGTTTATCATGCAACAATCAATGGAGGAGGAGCCAGTGACACAACCTGGACAAGATGACAATGGTGTGTATTTACAAATACTGTACATAGAACAGTGATGTTGTGCCTTGACATGCACAATGGTATAGCAGCAAATCAAATACAGTAATTTGAGTCTTGTTCTCTTTCACATGTGTAGGTTTGGCTCAGATCTTGGCAGAAGTAATTGAGGGAGTGAGACTCTCCATAGACAGAGAGACTAATGGTGCTGATCTTCTGGACAGTCTCCTCAGTGCTCCTTGGCTTTACTCTCTTCTCAGGCTAAGACATGTTCATTCAATACTTACACCAGTGACTATCTAGTTTTGACATTATCCCAGGGGCAGGTCACTGGACACTGAGTGTGAAAAAAGTTTGGTTTTGTCTTGCACGTAAAGGATTTGTTATTTCCTGCAGGTATATGAGTGTCTGGTACAGCACAGTCGAGATGCCCCAAGCCCATACCTGCCTTATTCCTCAAGACTGTCTCAGGACGTCAGTCAGTGGACTTTATTACTGACTTTGCTTTGAAGGGCTTTTCCACAGAGATCAGTCATCAATCTAATGAAACTCTCATGCCATATAATATAATATAATATAATCATTGAAACATGTTCATGTTACTTAAATACTATACTATAAAACTGTATTTAATAGAATAAAGTTACATGAACTCACTGATTATATTAAGCTGGAACTGACTCAACAAATTTCATTTTCCCAGCATACCTTGCTTAATATAACAGTTAATTTTAACATTTAGTCTCCTTTAACAATCTGTGTATACATTATAAATATATATATTATAATTCTTTGTTTTTATTATTTTGGTAAAGTATACAAAAAACATTGTAATAAAGGAAAGAAAACATTTTTGACAACTACTAACTCTCCCTTTCCCTCACCCGACCCAACACACCTAAGGACTTAGAATAATATATAAAAACATAAAAATCCAATAAGTACACATATTTGTAGTAATAGTAGTAGTAATAACAACAACAGCTATGACTTGAAAATCCAGTTCTTCCAAATGGACATAGTTACAGGTTTAGCTAAAGTATGTTGCTTTATTTAAAAAGCATTGACTACTCATTACATAAGAGTGATGGTCACATTGATGTGTGCTTGCGCTAAGTAGAAAGTATTTTTATTTTTATATAATATTAAGAGAGCTCTATTTTTGTGGATACACAAAACCATTTAAAGCATTTAAAAAACAATAGTTATAAGTTCCGTTAATTTATTTCATTTAATGCAATGTTTCATGTTTCAATGTTACATTAACTCATTTGGTTTTACAGTGTATAATTTATTTTAAGTATAGTCCAAGTCTTCTAAAGTCATACTTGAGGTTGAGTAAAGGTTGAAGTAATCCTATCAGTTTCTATTCTTTTTTTTATTGTCTGTCTTCTACTCTCCTACAGATTATGGCCAGTGTGCGAGGACTGGATGCTCCTTCCTCTGAGGCACAAGAGCTTTATATTTTACTGAAATGCCTTCATGTGCAGGTAAGAGTCTAATTTGCTAGTTTAATTGTGGTACATGTATGTAAATAAAAGTTAAATCAGTCTTGTTTTATTTGTTTTATTACCATTAATTATGTATTTCTCCCTAGGCTTTGCTCTCTGCTCATGATTCTGTGGCCCAGAGGGACTACGGTCCAGTGCTGCCGCAGCTTCCTGACAAACTCCCTGACAATGAGGAGGCCATGAGGATAGTTTGCCTTGTGAAGAATAAACAGCCTCTGGTGAGCATCACATTATAAATAGCACTGCAATTTCAGATATGTTAGTGAACAGCTTATCTGTAATCCCACTAAATTGTCCCTTGTAGGACTACAGTACAATATCATGTAAAGGGTATATGGCATTAAATATTTTTCTGATCTATGGTAAGAGGTTACATAATAACAGGTTTTAAAACCTACTGAAATCAGATGTTTGAGTCTTATTTAAAGGGTCATTTGGGTCATGATTTTTTAAAATATCATTATATTGTGTATTTGGTGTAATAAAATATGTTGACATGCTTTAATGTGCAAAAAAAAACATTATTTTTCAAATAGTGTATATGATTGAATTTTCCCTATGCTCCACCTCTCTCAAATGAGTTGTTTTCTACAAAGTCCCTCCTTCCAACAAGCGCAGTCTGCTCTGATTGACCAACTGACCCAGTGCATTGTGATTGGCTGAAAACCGCAAGCACTCATTGGAAATATAATTCCTCTTTCCATAATTGTGAGCTTCTTCTTTCAAAATAAATGTACAGACTGTTTCCAGATTGTCGTAGCAAAGTCAGAATGACCTCTTTTGGGTTCACGAAATGGTCATCCTTAAAATGAGTTGCTGTTCTGTTGTAAGTAATCTTAAAGATTCCTAAATGCATCTACATTCAGAAGGCCAAATAAAGTGCTTTCTCTCTCACCTAGATACACGCAGCATCTTCCTGACACGGCTGCTTCAACACTAACACTAAACCACGCCTTCTTTCTTTGAGTGAAATTTTGGGCAGCATTACGCAAATTTTACACAGTGTTGTAGATTTGTGGGTGCGTGTTTAAACAAGCCGTTTTAGGGAGGCGTGGCAGAGTCTTAACTTTAATAAAGAATATCTCTTTGGATTTAAGAATGTAGTCTTTGCAACTTTACAGATCTTCTTTTTGCACCAATAGCTTGTAACACTCCAGAGAGAAAGGAAAAATTTAATTTAACAAAGTTACGGACCGGAGCTCTGATTGGTTGTTTTTTACCGGGAGCGATGGAGTTTCTGCAAATGGTAATAGGACCACTGGGAGGAGCCAGAGGAGCTTGATTTTTTTCACAGATTATCTGTCTCATATTCTTCTGTCAGGACATAATGACAGGTTTAATAAATATGTAAAAAAAAATCTTTTTTACAAAAGTTCCCTACAGCACCTTTAACTGTTTTGGTCAAGGTATTTACCTTTATGGCAGGTAGAAGCATAAAAACAGGATAATGTACATCCAGAAGGTCCTTTAGGAACAGCCCACATCCAGCTCCATCCCAATAAAGACACAGATAATTTTGTCATTGCAACAGAATGTGCTTTTACTTGACGTTTATTTTGCCACATTGCAAGATACCCAAGCTTTTTCTTGGTCTAATGTTTGTTGGTTAGCATGCTAAACCTGTTTTCTCACTTACAAGTGTGTCAAAGAGGGAAAGCCCAGTTACTGGAACAGCCTTAGGCGACTCACAGTGGAGAAACTGGCTTTAGCCAGGCGTTTTGGCTCAGGGGAACAGAGTCTCCTGGGGTCTGCAGGTGGTCTGTCGTCCTCCACCAGTCTGCTGTCCTCCATACCCTCAGAACAGCCACACTCACTCCCTTGGTATCAGTCCACCGGTAGCTGTAACCTGTGCTGCCAAACTGCCCATCTCTCGGGAGGAGGTCTGAACATCTCAGCTTATGACTCTGTGATTATGGGTAAGGCTCATCATGTCCCAAAGACATCTGTTGGCATGACAAGGCCAAGCACTGTCTTACAGTGTTTAATTCTGAAACCAAATTAATCTATCCTGTTTTGTCTATTATAATTGAACAGAACTTTGCAGATGGTGTAGAAACCAAAGTCGAAGATCAACACCATACGTGCACAGCTTACAACACCTCATCTCTAGCATACCCGTGTTCATGCTGCCCACCTGGATGTGGCCTCCATTCCAAGACAGCCCCCTCCAGTCCTCAGCTTCAGCAACACCACTCCATAGAGGTCACCCACTCTCATCCAGCTCTGGTGTTCAGAAAGCAAAACAGCCTGGATGAACTGAGGTCAGCCATCCATACCGTTGCCAGCAGAATGGACCAGAGCACCAGTGACACTGGAGACTCAGGCAGAAGATGGTAGCTGTAACAGAGAGAATGACAGACAGTGTAAAGGAAAATGCCCAGGCATTGAGTCTGTTGGTGGTAGTGGTGGACAAACTGCAGGGTCTTATTATTTCCAGCAAGTCTCCAGGAATGACTTCCAGATCCCAACACATCTAATAATGGCAAGTGTGCCCAACCTGCCCAGCCAGCCGATTGCGCCAGCCAATAAATCTTTCAGCGACACTCATCATGTCTCATCCTCCATCTCATTGCCTTCATCTTCAACCACATCACCATTTTCATCCTCTTCTTTAAGGTGTAACATGGATTTTTCTCACCACAATAGAACTCATACAAGTCTTCATCATGCCAGAGCAGAAACAGGTCACAACAGAAAGTAAGATTGGACAGACTTCCCTATCTAACAGTTTGATGACATCCACTACTACCTCTCTAACAAGAAGAAAAAATTGGAAGATGAGGAAATAAGAGTGACCGTGTTCCCACTTCTCTGTCCTCAATTTACTCTTTGCTGAAATTGCTGGTTTTGATTTTACCGAATGCTGTGATGTTGTTCACTACAATGGAACTACACTACAAACAGGCAATTACTTGATATTTTTCTTATTTGTATCTCCTCTTCATCCCATCCACAATCAAGATCCATAGAACGGTTCATTGATTGGTGCTTGTGCCTTCAAATAAAAACACTGCATTCTTCATCTGAAGCTCATTCATCAACCCTATGTGTCTTTCCCAAACTCTAAGTTCCTCTTTGACCTCTGTCACAATTTTAGTTTACAGTAGGGTCAAGTCAGGCATGTTTCTATTTGAGATGACTGGATTCCGCAATCTCATTACCGCAGTGTCCACCCCCCTAATATTTCATCATGACATGATCTCCACTGCAACCACAGCCTTCCTCCACTCATGTGCAGGAGCAAGATCTTCTGTGGGAATCACCATGTGATGCCTGTTAACATTGATAACCAACTGACTGACCATTCTTGTCTTGTCTTTTATATACTTTTTGTTTTTTGAGCTCATACTTGTCAAGTGTTCTGATAGGTTTAAACATGAAATGAAACTGATACAAAAACTTAAAGTGGTGATGAAACAGAAGAAGCATCATATCATTTCTTCAGAATTGTAATGTACAGAACACCCAAGTGAAACAGGTTATCAAAAAAAGCAAAAAAACATATAGAGGAACTTGGTTCTATCCATTGGTTGTTGACTGGATGTCAGTTTTAAGTAAGGAGTGGGGTTTAAGCAGACTAAATGATTGGAGAAGGCCAACATACGTCACCAAACCTTTCAATGGAAGATGATATTTTAAGAATTATAAGGTTAAAATATGCATGGCTGAATTGTTCAAAATAAGATCAGTAACATACATTTAGAAATTGGATAGGGTAAGTTTTAATTTCATGCTGACTTTAAAGATGAAGTGTTTGTTTCTGAGCCATTAAACACCACATGGTAAAAAAAGTTATATTTTGATGTTGTTTGAAAGTATAATACTAACAGTAGTATTCTCCAATGTGTGTGTGTGTGTCTTTTAGGACTTCTTCATCCTGGCGACAAGCTTGTGGAAGTGAATGGACAGAAAGTGCAGGGATGGCAGCCCAAGCGCATCATTCAGATGCTGGTAAAGTCAAGATTAAAACTTCTTTTTTGTTTCTTATAATGCTCCTCATTCTCTTACAGTCAACTAATATCTAAGACTTTCAACCCATTCTGAACTCTTATAATGACCATATCCATTCATGCAGTTTTCCACACTTTTATAGGTACAATCTCAGGGAAATATTCTTTTTAAAGTGATTCCTAATTCACCACCCGCCAACTGTAAGTGCTCTGTAAATAGCTTCATAAAATATTCACTCTGCACTATGCAAGTATTTAATTATATATAATTAAATAATATATATATATATTAATATTCTACAAATGTTTAGTAAATTAATGGATTTGAAGGGTTAGTTCACCCAAAAATGAAAATTATGTCATTAATAACTCACCCTTATGCTGTTCCAAACATGTAAGACCTCCTTTTATCTTCAGAACACAGTTTAAGATATTTTAGATTTAGTCCGAGAGCTCTCAGTCCCTCCATTGAAGCTACGTGTACGGTATACTATCCATGTCCAGAAAGTTAAGAAAAAACATCATCAAAGTAGTCCATGGACATCAGAGGGTCAGTTTGGATTTTTTGAAGCATCGAAAATACATTTTGGTCCAAAAATAGCAAAAACGGCGACTTTATTCAGCCTTGTCTTCTCTTCTGTGTCTGTGTGAGAGAGAGTTCAAATCAAAACAGTCTGGATATCCGGTTCGCAAACGAATCATTCAGTTCACCAAATCGAACTGAATCGTTTTAAACGGTTCGCATCTCTAATACGCATTAATACACAAATGACTTAAGCTGTTAACTTGTTTAATGTGGCTGACACTCCCTCTAAGTTCAAACAAACCAATATCCCGGGGTAATTCATGTACTCAAACAGTACACTGACTGAACTGCTGTGAAGAGAGAACTGAAGATGAACACCAAGCCGAGCCAGATAACGAACAAGGGCAATCATCGCAAAGGACGCCATTTCGTCGAGCGCAAAAGAACCGGTGAACCGTTTTCTTCAACCTGTTTATTGAATCGAATTGTCTGAAAGAACTACTTGTGATCCGAACACCGATGCAACCGGTTCTTCACTCGTGAACGAGTCAGTCTATTGTTCGTTATCTGGCTCGGCTCGGTGTTCATCTTCACAGCAGTTCAGTCAGTGTACTGTTTGAGTGCATGCATTACTGTGTCAGCCACATAAAAAAAAAGTTAACATCTTAAGTCATTTGTGGATTAATGTGTATTAGAGATGTGAACCGTTTAAAACGATTCAGTTCGATTTGGTGAACTGAATGATTCGTTCGCAACCGGATATCCAGACTGCTTTGATTTGAACTCTCTCTCACAACAGACACGGAAGAAAAGACAATGCTGAACAAAGTCGTCGTTTTTGCTATTTTTGGACCAAAATGTATTTTCGATGCTTCAAAAAATTCCAACGGACTCTCTGATGTCACATGGACTACTTTGATGATGTTTTGCTTACCTTTCTGGACATGGACAGTATACCGTCCACACAGCTTCAATGGAGGCACTGAGAGCTCTCGGACTAAATCTAAAATATCTTAAACTGTGTTCCGAAGATAAAAGGAGGTCTTACATGTTTGGAACAGTGAGTTATTAATGACATAATTTTAATTTTGGGGCAAACTAACCCTTTAATAGATACCATATATTTAATTTAATATTGTCTCTCTCTCCTATTAGCTATATGTGAGAGTCCTCTGCAGGACCCTGTGATCCCCTGCCCACATGCAGGCATGGCTTTCAGTAAAGGAGACTTGCTGGAGATTGTAGACCAGAGGGTCATCAGATGGTGGCAGGCCAGGAAACTCTACAGTGCCTCATTGTGTTGTGGTCTCATACCCTCCACTAACCAATTCAGATGGTCAGTTTTGAATTATGCTTTTTTCGAAATTATGCCACTGATAAATTTTTGAGCTAGGCTGATGTTTATTTCCTTATTTTGCAGTAAGCAAAGGTCACACCTGCATCAGATCCTGTATGTTATAACACACACACACACACACACACACAGATGTATGGACTTCTGTGCACTCTTTAAGATGTTAGTTGGCATCATAAGCCTCTTAACCCTGCCCTGTCTCAATCCTGATCTAATTACTTTAAAGAAGCTTGATAGTGAGCTGTTCTTGGCATGATCCTTCCTTTACGACAGATTGCTCAGTGTAATGCAACTGTGCCCCGACACCAGCCTGACAAGAATGGGAAGAAAACAAACGTTAAATTATGCCACTCAGGATTGTAGCAGATCTTTAGCATCATTCATTAAAGATAAGCAGTGTGAGCTTTGATTGATATGTCAAGTTAAAAACAAAGAGCAATGGATTTTGTTCGTTCTGTACTGAGCCTTAGCCTACTAAACCTAAACTGTGAAATCCATGTTTTTTTGTGTTGATTATAAGAGTGAGCTGTGTAGGAATTTGTAATTTGTAATTTTATTAATATATGATTTGAATGGTAATATAAAGCTGTCAGAGTTAGAAACACTAAAGTCCTGTTTTTCACACTTAGTATTCATCTTCTTAATATATCTTAATTTATCAACTGGGCTCTTGTGTTGTGTAGGCTATAGTGTCATATATGTGTGTCCTGTTAATGTGGTATTACCAGACTATCTGTCTATCATCTAAAAACAACAGATAGATAGATACAAACCAGATTCCAAAAAGGTTGATATACTGTACAAATTGTGAATAAAAACAGAATGCAATGATTTCAATTTTTCAATATTTTATTTAGAATACAACATAGATGACATATCAAATGTTTAAACTGAGAAATATGTATCATTTTAAGGGAAAATAAGTTGATTAATTATCAACTTATTTTCATGGCATCAACACATCTCAAAACATTTTCATGGCATCAACACATCTCAAAACATTTTCATGGCATCAACACATCTCAAAAAAGTTGGGACAAGGTCATGTTTACCACTGTGTGGCATCCCCTCTTCTTTTTATAACAGTCTGCAAACATCTGGGGTCTGAGGAGACAAGTTGCTCAAGTTTAGGAATAGGAATGTTTTTCCATTCTTGTCTACAGGCTTCTAGTTGCTCAACTGTCTTAGGTCTTCTTTGTCGCATCTTCCTCTTTATGATGAGCCAAATGTTTTCTAATGGTGAAAGATCTGGATTGCAGGCTCGCCATTTCAGTACCCGGATCCTTCTTCTATGCAGCCATGATGTTATAATTGATGCATATATGGTCTGGCATTGTCATAATGGGAAATACAAGATCTTTCCTGAAAGAGAGGGTGTCTGGATGGGAGCATATGTTGTTCTTGAACTTGGATATACCTTTCAGCATTGATAGTGCCTTTCCAGATGTGTAAGCTGCCCATGCCACACGCACTCATGCAACCCCATACCATCAGAGATGCAGGCTACTGAACTGAGCGCTGATTACAACTTGGGTTGTCCTTGTCCTCTTAAGTCCGGATGACATGGCGTCCCAGTTATCCAAAAAGAACTTCAAATTTTGATTCTTCTGACCACAGAAGAGTTTTCCACTTTGCCACAGTCCATTTTAAATGAGCCTTGGCCCAGAGAATACGCCTGCGCTTCTGAATCATGTTTAGATATGGCTTCTTTTTTGACCTATAGAGTTTTAGCCAGCAACGGCGAATGGGGCGGTGGATTGTGTTCACTACAATGTTTTCTGGAAGTATTCCTGAGCCCATGTTGTGATTCATTACAGTAGCATTCCTGTATGTGATGCAGTGCCGTCTAAGTGCCCGAAGATCCCGGGCATCCAGTATGGTTTTCTGACCTTGACCCTCACGCACAGAGATTGTTCCAGATTCTCAGAATCTTTGGATGATATTATGCACTGTAGATGAAGATAACATCAAACTATTTGCAATTTTTCTCTGAGAAATTCCTTTGATATTGCGCCTCTATTTTTCACCGCAACATTGTGATCCTCTGCCCATTCTGACTTCTGAGAGACACTGCCACTCTGAGAGGCTCTTTTTATACCCAATCATGTTGCCAATTGACCTTATAAATTGCAAATTGGTCCTCCAGATGTTCCTTATATGTACATTTAACTTTTCCGGCCTCTTATTGGTACCTGCCCCAACTGTGTGTAGTTCTAATGAAATCCAAAATGAGCTAATATTTGGCATGACATTTCAAAATGTCTCACTTTCAACACTTGATATGTTAACTATATTCTATTGTGAATAAAATATAAGTTTATGAGATTTGTAAATTATTTCATTCCTTTTTTACTCACAATTGAGTAATTGAGTACAGTGTCCCAACTTGGAATCGGGTTTATAGATGGATAGATAAATATTTGACAGATTAATTTTTTCCATTAATTTTATATATTACTAGTTTCTTAATTCTTTAGTTCTATTTATAATGTTTATGTGTTTGTGATTTTACTTTTCTGTCATTGACAGTAAACACTTAAGTTAAGCAGAAAGAAGCAGCTCAGTCAGTGTTGTTTACCTAACTAGTCTCATAATCATCTCTCAATAAAATGCTATATCCAGCATGATGTTAATTTAAAGCTTCATGCTCACTGAAGTCTCATTTTCTTTGTTTCCATTCAGTCCTGATTTTCGGGAGAGCAACATCAAGACACCAGCGGTGAGTTATCCTTGTTGAACATCTGAACATGTGTACAGGAAGTTTAAATAAAATCAGTTATTTTATTTGGCCTAGCCCCAGTAACCTCAAAGCCTGTAATCATTTCTATTGTACTTGGATTTCTAATCTAAGAACTATATACAACTAGTGTAACTGTAGACAGAGCTGTCCTATTTCTGTCCTATTTCTACACAGACAAAATGCCAAGTGTCAAACCCAAGAAAAAGAAAATCAAGAAGGAGATTAGTGAAGTTGAGGAACTCAAGGTAATGATACTTATAAATGCTTTATATGATCTTATCAAGTTTGCATTTCTTATCTAGACTATTTTATCTTTTGTACATGTTTATGTGCTTGCTGCTGGGCAAATACATTTTTATGCATGTAAGTGTAGTGCATTGGTGTAACAGCTTCCTCTGCAGGCAGCAGATGGAATAATTCAGATACCCAGGTTAAGTGTTTGAGCAACATATTCTTTCCAATAAATATCAGCAGGATCCGAGCCAGGTTTAGAAACGGAGGGTCTGGAGAGCCACAGAGAGCCGCTGACTCCTGAGCCTCAGGACAATCCACCACAGAAGAAGAAGAAGAAAAGATATATATGAGATATATACATGTAATGATGCTTTCATTATACATCTATATACTGTTTGCTATCAATGTTAGTTATTACATTAATTAAGAAATAATGAGTTACTTAATCTCTAAAAAAAGACTGTGTGTGTGTTAAATACTTATATACAGTATTATGTGAAGTATATATAAATGTAGCCAATAAAATAGGAAAATAAAATAAAGCTAATAAAATCCAGTGTGACTTCTGGCCTAGGCCGCTTTCAGGTGACTGATCGTTTGGATTTATCCTGTGACCATATGGGGGAGCACAAGGGGGTCTGACCCATGTGGAATACACAAGATGTCGCACATGAGGGTCCACAGCGGCTTCAGGTGGGTTTGGTTGTGAGATGGTCTCAAATTGTCTAATAGCTCTTATAATCTCTAATGTGCTTCAGTTTCAAGACAATGTTCAAGACAAAACAAGGACTAGGGTAGACTCTAAATAACTCTACAAAACACAATAAACAAGGAAAACAAAGACTCGGAACACTAACTACTAACAAACAGTCACGGTAGTACAACGACTTGTTTGAGGGGTTACAAGGACACGATATCTCAGGAAGCTGACAGGTAGGAACACATAAGTAGAACAGTTTGAGGAAACAATGAACCGACAAAAGACAGAGCACACTAGGAGATCTAAATAGGGGAACTAATCAAGACACGACAGGTGGCACAGATAGGACAATCACGACAAGACTAGGATAACAAGGGGGGGGCTGGGCAAGGGAACGAGACAACACAAGCACATGGCCCAAAGACAAGGCCATGTGCTTGTACACAAAACACGGGTCTGTCATGATCCTGCCTCTAGACTAGAGAAAAGTCAGGACATGATGGCAGGACCATGACATTTCAAATTGTTTATCAATGAGCAAATTTATTAATTCCAAATGAATAAATAAGTCCTTCCACCAGGGATTCCATACACTTTGTCAGCCGATACCCTTTAACATAGAGATTTAATATAACATTATTATAGTGTGTTTATATTAATTAATACTTTAACAACACATTTGCATGTTTATGGCTCTCTGATGTTGATTAATGGTCACATGATATGGGGTTAAACAAAGTTTTTTTTTTTTTTTTTTTTAGTAAGTGTTTTAGTTTGTTTTTATTTTGAAGTGTTCATTTACATTTTCATTATTTCATTATTTATCCCATTTTTTCATCAACTCATGAACCACCACGTGTTTGCAAACCCCAGTTTGGGAAAACCTGCTCTAAAATCGAATCCCTGACTTATAAGACAACTGATAAGAGAATGTTTCAAAACTAACTGATGTATAATTTTTTGATCTGAGTGTTTGAAAATGTGATTCATGTTCGGAGTGAGGTATCTGTACCCTTTATTGCTTTCTTCTGTAAGTGAAAATCAATAAACTGCATCAACACAACACTTACCTCTTACCAGAGTTATTATAGTTTACTAAAACTAAAAACAATAAAAAGAAAAGAAACATATGCAAACCTTTTTATTTTATTTTAGCTAGTTATCAAGGCAGTGTTTCTCGCCTAACCTGATTTTACCAAGTGAGACATGTTCCTGGGACAATGTCGTTGTTGACCCTGGAACAACATTGTGATTAACCAATCAGATTTGAAGAACCAGTTTATAGATTTTGTGAAGTTTATGCTTAAAATCAGTGTTTGGTGCTTGTACATCAGTGTCATTCATCTTTCATTTCCTCGGATTTAAGGGATTACTCATGGTTAAGGTTAGGTTTAGGTGTATGGATATGGTTAAGAATATATTTTTGGAGTAAAATGTTGTTCCAGGGTCAACAAAATATGTTGACCTAGGAACACATCGAACTTGGCAAAATCAGGACGTGCGTGTTTCTCATTTTAATCTCAATACTACAATAACACTGCCTCTGACAAAACAAAGATATGTTTTTTTTTAAGGAAACCTGTTTTTTTGTTTGTTTTTTTTTTTTGTGCTGGCATACTTCGCTGCTCTCATCCTGTCCCTGAGCCAGCAGATGACCAGTGATCATATATATCTCTACCCCACAGCCAATGAAACACTTTGGTGAGTTGATCAATCAGGCGTAATGTAATCCAGCATAATATCCTTAAAACATTGCTGCAACAATCACTGTATCGTTCTGTAAGTGGAATTGATCTGTTGCACAGGATTGTGTACTTCACTAAATCATATGCAGTGATTGTTGTTTAGATCCCCGGGCTCAGAGCATCAGATCCTACAGCCCTGGATCATGGTAAATCTGCTCGTAGCTCTTCTGGTTGGTCTGGCCTGGGTGTTTTTTGCGACCAGACATGGACTACACTGAAGGTAAGAAGGGCTGTACAGAATGAGTGTGTATGTGTGTGTGTGTCTTATCCTATTCATGTGTCTATTGTCAATTTTATTCCTCTCTCGTCTACATCCTAACATAAGTACTGTCTTTACTGTCAGAGTTTTTAATGGCGATGGAGGTGGAGGAGTATACATGTCACGATGAGAAAAACACTGATACACGATTTACATTTATCAATGATCAGAAATTAACACTGTTTTGTGCTAAATGTTTTGAAGTAAACATTTTATTCCTTTGTTGTTGAGCTTGTTATACTGTGTACTGTAGATAAAAACTGTGTAAACATATGAATAAACTCTTTTGTTAAGTTTCCTGTTTCACTCTTTTTGCTGATCCTCTATAAGTGTAGTCCACTTAAATAGTCCTGTGATGTGTTGAATTTCATATCTGTGGATTCATATAGGAACTGTATTTATAATAGAATTAATCAACGATTAGAAAACGATTATTTTAAGTACTTTTATCAGAAGTATTGTGTTGCATACTGCGGGTATAACATGCAGTTTGTGTGTTGCTTTGGATAGCAAATAAAGGTGTGTGCTAAATTAATAAATGCGCCGGACACTCCTGTCGATTGCTTGATGTTTCATGTCAAATACCCATTTACAACTAAACACAGCACTAAAGAGCACATATACAATAACAGCACAAATTTGACTTTTAATACTGTCATTTCTAACTACAGATTAAAGGAGTGAAATAATTCCTGACGATGCAAGATAGAAGAAGACTGCATCAGGCTCATCATGTCCCAAAGACATCTGTTGGCATGACAAGGCCAAGCACTGTCTTACAGTGTTTAATTCTGAAACCAAATTAATCTATCCTGTTTTGTCTATTATAATTGAAAAGAACTTTGCAGATGGTGTAGAAACCAAAGTCGAAGATCAACACCATACGTGCACAGCTTGCAACACCTCATCTCTAGCATACCCGTGTTCATGCTGCCCGCCTGGATGTGGCCTCCAATCCAAGACAGCCCCCTCCAGCCCTCAGCTTCAACAACACCACTCCATAGAGGTCACCCACTCTCATCCAGCTCTGGTGTTCAGAAAGCAAAACAGCCTGGATGAACTGAGGTCAGCCATCCATACCGTTGCCAGCAGAATGGACCAGAGCACCAGTGATGCTGGAGATCTCAGGCAGAAGATGGTAGCTGTAACAGAGAGAATGACAGACAGTGTAAAGGAAAATGCCCAGGCATTGAGTCTGTTGGTGGAAGTGGTGGACAAACTGCAGGGTCTTATTATTTCCAGCAAGTCTCCAGGAATGACTTCCAGATCCCAACACATCTAAAAAATGGCAAGTGTGCCCAACCTGCCCAGCCAGCCGATTGCGCCAGCCAATAAATCTTTCAGCGACACTCATCATGTCTCATCCTCCATCTCAGTGTCTTCATCTTCAACCACATCACCATTTTCATCCTCTTCTTTAAGGTGTAACATGGATTTTTCTCACCACAATAGATCTCATACAAGTCTTCATCATGCCAGAGCAGAAACAGGTCTGTCACAACAGAAAGTAAGATTGGACAGACTTCCCTATCTAACAGTTTGATGACATCCACTACTACCTCTCTAACAAGAAGAAAAAATTGGAAGATGAGGAAATAAGAGTGACCGTGTTCCCACTTCTCTGTCCTCAATTTACTCTTTGCTGAAATTGCTGGTTTTGATTTTACCGAATGCTGTGATGTTGTTCACTACAATGGAACTACACTACAAACAGGCAATTACTTGATATTTTTCTTATTTGTATCTCCTCTTCATCCCATCCACAATCAAGATCCATAGAACGGTTCATTGATTGGTGCTTGTGCCTTCAAATAAAAACACTGCATTCTTCATCTGAAGCTCATTCATCAGCCCTATGTGTCTTTCCCAAACTCTAAGTTCCTCTTTGACCTCTGTCACAATTTTAGTTTACAGTAGGGTCAAGTCAGGCATGTTTCTATTTGAGATGACTGGATTCCGCAATCTCATTACCGCAGTGTCCACCCCCCTAATATTTCATCATGACATGATCTCCACTGCAACCACAGCCTTCCTCCACTCATGTGCAGGAGCAAGATCTTCTGTGGGAATCACCATGTGATGCCTGTTAACATTGATAACCAACTGATTGACCATTCTTGTCTTGTCTTTTATATACTTTTTGTTTTTTGAGCTCATACTTGTCAAGTGTTCTGATAGGTTTAAACATGAAATGAAACTGATACAAA
This sequence comes from Carassius auratus, assembly GCF_003368295.1. NCBI lineage: Eukaryota > Metazoa > Chordata > Actinopteri > Cypriniformes > Cyprinidae > Carassius > Carassius auratus. Next base: position 25,051,163 of record NC_039276.1, read on the forward strand.
AACTTAAAGTGGTGATGAAACAGAAGAAGCATCATATCATTTCTTCAGAATTGTAATGTACAGAACACCCAAGTGAAACAAGTTATCAAAAAAAGCAAAAAAACATATAGAGGAACTTGGTTCTATCCATTGGTTGTTGACTGGATGTCAGTTTTAAGTAAGGAGTGGGGTTTAAGCAGACTAAATGATTGGAGAAGGCCAACATTCGTCACCAAACCTTTCAATGGAAGATGATATTTTAAGAATTATAAGGTTAAAATATGCATGGTTGAATTGTTCAAAATAAGATCAGTAACATACATTTAGAAATTGGATAGGGTAAGTTTTAATTTCATGCTGACTTTAAAGGTGAAGTGTTTGTTTCTCAGCCATTAAACACATGGTAAAAAAAAAAGTTATATTTTGTTGTTTGAAAGTATAATACTAACAGTAGTATTCTCCAATGTGTGCGTGTCTTTTAGGACTTCTTCATCCTGGCGACAAGCTTGTGGAAGTGAATGGACAGAAAGTGCGGGGACTGCAGCCCGAGCATGTCATTCAGATGCTGGTAAAGTCAAGATTAAAACCTCTTTTTTTGTTTCTTATAATGCTCCTCATTCTCTTACAGTCAACTAATATCTAAGACTTTCAAACCATTCTCAACTCTTTTAATGACCATATCCATTCATGATATGGTTTTTCACACTTTTATAGGTAAAATCTCAGGGAAATATTCTTTTTAAAGTGATCCCTAATTCACCACAACCCGCCAACAGCCAACTGTAAGTGCACTGTAAATAGCTTCATAAAATGTGGACTCTGCACTATGCAAGTATTTAATATATATATATATATTGATTGGAACACTGCGGGGGCATTGGTGCGTCCGAACGGCATTACGAGATACTCATAGTGGCCTGTGGGGGTGTTGAAGGCAGTCTTCCATTCTCTCAGACGATTGTCAAGACGGATGGCCATTGCTATGAGGGATTCAAGATCTTCAGGCGTTTCTCGAGTGGCTAACTCATCTTGAAGGGGCTCAGACAACTTGGAACTGAGTGTTTCTGGGTCCATGAGTTACTTGGTTTTTCTATCACAGGCCGGGCTAGAACTAAGGTCTCTGGTGTGGTGGGTGAGAGATCTACCACTAGGCCACAGAGGCTGAGGTGTTGGACCCAATTGAAATACTCAAGGCAGTACTCCAAGCAATATTGGTTTATTTAAAAAAAAGGACTTTGCAAGCCAAAAAATCCAACAAAAGTTCTTCTCAGACAGAGGAATTAATAACAAGAGAGATAATGGGAAAACAAAACCACAGGGGAAAATAAAAACTCCACAAGGGGAGAAAACAAATCAAGAGCGTGTGAACAAACAAATAACTAGGAACACCTTACTTGAGGTAGCATGGGAAGACTTGGAAGAACTAGTAAATACAGAGCTGGTATCATGCAGCCTGAACTCAAAAACCAAGTGTCAAACAAGGGAAAGACTCAGCTAAAATACTCTAACAGAAACAAGGCACAGGTGACCTGGATAACGCTAACAAGAATAGACAAAGAAGAACAAAGACAGAAGGGAACACAGGGGACCTCTAGAGGCACGGAGACAAACTACAGGAGGTCAAATGCTGACATCTAGTTGCTCAACTGTCTTATGTCTTCTTTGTCGCATCTTCCTATGTATGATGAGCCAAATGCTTTCTATGGGTGAAAGATCTGGATTGCAGGCTCGCCATTTCAGTACCCTGATCCTTCTTCTATGCAGTCATGATGTTGTAATTGATGCAGTATGTGGTCTGGCATTGTCATAATGGGAAATACAAGATCTTCCCTGAAAGAGAGGGTGTCTGGATGGGAGCATATGTTGTTCTTGAACTTGGATATACCTTTCAGCATTGATAGTGCCTTTCCAGATGTGTAAGCTGCCCATGCCACACGCACTCATGCAACCCCATACCATCAGAGATGCAGGCTTCAGAACTGAGCTCTGATAACAACTTGGGTTGTCCTTGTCCTCTTAAGTCCGGATGACATGGCGTCCCAGTTTTCCAAAAAGAACTTCAAATTTTGATTCGTCTGACCACAAAACAGTTTTCCATTTTGCCACAGTCCATTTTAAATGAGCCTTGGCCCAGAGAATATGCCTGCGCTTCTGAATCATGTTTAGATATGGCTTCTTTTTTGACCTATAGAGTTTTAGCCAGCAACGGCGAATGGGGCGGTGGATTGTGTTCACTACAATGTTTTCTGGAAGTATTCCTGAACCCATGTTGTGATTCATTACAGTAGCATTCCTATATGTGATGCAGTGCCGTCTAAGGGCCCGAAGATCCCGGGCATCCAGTATGGTTTTCTGACCTTGACCCTTACGCACAGAGATTGTTCCAGATTCTCAGAATCTTTGGATGATATTATGCACTGTAGATGAAGATAACATCAAACTATTTGCAATTTTTCTCTGAGAAATTCCTTTGATATTGCGCCTCTATTTTTCACCGCAACATTGGGGGAAGTGGTGATCCTCTGCCCATTCTGACTTCTGAGAGACACTGCCACTCTGAGAGGCTCTTTTTATACCCAATCATGTTGCCAGTTGACCTTATAAATTGCAAATTGGTCCTCCAGATGTTCCTTATATGTACATTTAACTTTTCCGGCCTCTTATTGGTACCTGCCCCAACTGTGTGTAGTTCTAATGAAATCCAAAATGAGCTAATATTTGGCATTACATTTCAAAATGTCTCACTTTCAACATTTGATATGTTAACTATATTCTCTTGTGAATAAAATATAAGTTTATGAGATTTGTAAATTATTTCATTCCTTTTTCACTCACAATTGAGTAATTGAGTACAGTGTCCCATCTTGGAATCGGGTTTATAGATGGATAGATAAATATTTGACAGATTCATTTTTTCCATAATTTTATATATTACTAGTTTCTTAGTTCTTTAGTTCTATTTATAATGTTTATGTGTTTGTGATTTTACTTTCTCTCATTGACAGTAAACACTTAAGTCAAGCAGAAAGAAGCAGCTCAGTCAGTGTTGTTTACCTAACTAGTCTCATAATCATCTCTCAATAAAATGCTATATCCAGCATGATGTTAATTTAAAGCATCATGCTCACTGAAGTCTCATTTTCTTTGTTTCCATTCAGTCCTGATTTTCGGGGAGTGCAACATCAAGACACCAGCGGTGAGTTATCCTTGTTGAACATCTGAACATGTGTACAGGAAGTTTAAATAAAATCAATTATTTTATTTGGCCTAGCCCCAGTAACCTCAAAGCCTGTAATCATTTCTATTGTACTTGGATTTCTAATCTAAGAACTATATACAACTAGTGTAACTGTAGACAGAGCTGTCCTATTTCTGTCCTATTTCTACACAGACAAAATGCCAAGTGTCAAACCCAAGAAAAATAAAAACCAAGAAGGAGATTAGTGAAGTTGAGGAACTCAAGGTAATGATACTTATAAATGCTTTATTTGATCTTAACAAGTTTGCATTTCTTATCTAGACTATTTTATCTTTTGTACATTTTTATGTGCTTGCTGCTGGGCAAATACATTTTTATGCATGTAAGTGTAGTGCATTGGTGTAACAGCTTCCTCTGCAGGCAGCAGATGGAATAATTCAGATACCCAGGTTAAGTGTTTGAGCAACATATTCTTTCCAATAAATATCAGCAGGATCCGAGCCAGGTTTAGAAACGGAGGGTCTGGAGAGCCACAGAGAGCCGCTGACTCCTGAGCCTCAGGAGAATCCACCACAGAAGAAGAAGAAGAAAAGATATATATGAGATATATACATGTAATGATGCTTTCATTATACATCTATATACTGTTTGCTATTAATGTTAGTTATTACATTAATTAAGAAATAATGAGTTACTTATTCTCTAAAAAAAGACTGTGTGTGTGTTAAATACTTATATACAGTATTATGTGAAGTATATATAAATGTAGCCAATAAAATAGGAAAATAAAATAAAGCTAATAAAATCCAGTGTGACTTCTGGCCTAGGCCGCTTTCAGGCGACTGATCGTTTGGATTTATCCTGTGACCATATGGGGGAGCACAAGGGGGTCTGACCCATGTGGAATACACAAGATGTCGCACATGAGGGTCCACAGCGGCTTCAGGTGGGTTTGGTTGTGAGATGGTCTCAAATTGTCTAATAGCTCTTATAATCTCTAATGTGCTTCAGTTTCAAGACAATGTTTCATGAGTTTGTCCAGTACTCTTCATGGCCATGTCCTTATCATGTGGTTTTTCTTGTTGGAGCTTGATGACTTGTTATGTGCTAAAATGTTTGTTGTTCTCTGCGTAGGATCATTGGACTGTACTCTCATGGGCTTCTGTCAGGATATGCGGTGTGGAACATCATTGTAGTGTATGTGTTAGTTGGAGAGCAGATGACCACTCTATCTAACTTTCTCCAGCATTATCACAGTCTGGCTTACCCTGCACAGTCTCTGCTCTACCTGCTGCTGGCCATCAGCACCGTGTCTGTCTGTGACAGGAGTGACAAGTGTCAGCACAAGCAACAACAGTACAAACAATACATGATCATACTCCAAGCAATTACTCCAAGCAATACTCCAAGCAATTTCAAATTGTATATCAATGAGCAAATTTATTAATTCCAAATGAATAAATAAGTCCTTCCACCAGGGATTCCATACACTTTGTCAGCCGATACCCTTTAACATAGAGATTTAATATAACATTATTATAGTGTGTTTATATTAATTAATACTTTAACAACACATTTGCATGTTATGGCTCTCTGATGTTGATTAATGGTCACATGATATGGGGTTAAACAAAGTTTTTTTTTTTAGTAAGTGTTTTAGTTTGTTTTTATTTTGAAGTGTTCATTTACATTTTCATTATTTCATTATTTATCCCATTTTTTCATCAACTCATGAACCACCACGTGTTTGCAAACCCCAGTTTGGGAAAACCTGCTCTAAAATCGAATCCCTGACTTATAAGACAACTGATAAGAGAATGTTTCAAAACTAACTGATGTATAATTTTTTGATCTGAGTGTTTGAAAATGTGATTCATGTTCGGAGTGAGGTATCTGTACCCTTTATTGCTTCCTTCTGTAAGTGAAAATCAATAAACTGCATCAACACAACACTTACCTCTTACCAGAGTTATTATAGTTTACTAAAACTAAAAACAATAAAAAGAAAAGAAACATATGCAAACCTTTTTATTTTATTTTAGCTAGTTATCAAGGCAGTGTTTCTCATTTTAATCTCAATACTACAATAACACTGCCTCTGACAAAACAAAGATAGACATGCTTTTTTAAGGAAACCTGTTTTTTTTTTTTTTGTGCTGGCATACTTCGCTGATCTCATCCTGTCCCTGAGCCAGCAGATGACCAGTGATCATATATATCTCTACCCCACAGCCAATGAAACACTTTGGTGAGTTGATCAATCAGGTGTAATGTAATCCAGCATAATATCCTTAAAACATTACTGCAACAATCACTGTATCTGTTGCACAGGGTTGTGTACTTCACTAAATCACATGCAGTGATTGTTATTAAGGCCCCCGGGCTCAGAACATCAGATCCTACAGCCCTGGATCATGGTAAATCTGCTCGTAGCTCTTCTGGTTGGTCTGGCCTGGGTGTTTTTTGCCACACGACCGGACATGGACTACACTGAAGGTAAGAAGGGCTGTACAGAATGAGTGTGTATGTGTGTGTGTGTCTTATCCTATTCATGTGTCTATTGTCAATTATTTTATTCCTCTCGTCTACATCCTAACATAAGTACTGTCTTTACTGTCAGAGTTTTTAATGGCGATGGAGGTGGAGGAGTATACATGTCACGATGAGAAAAACACTGATACACGATTTACATTTATCAATGATCAGAAATGAACACTGTTTTGTGCTAAATGTTTTGAAGTAAACATTTTGTATATTCCTTTGTTGTTGAGCTTGTTATACTGTGTACTGTAGATAAAAACTGTGTAAACATATAAATAAACTCTTTTGTTAAGTTTCCTGTTTCACTCTTTTTGCTGATCCTCTATAAGTGTAGTCCACTTAAATAGTCCTGTGATGTGTTGAATTTCATATCTGTGGATTCATATAGGAACTGTATTTATAATAGAATTAATCAACAATTAGAAAACTGTTATTTTAAGTACTTTTATCAGAAGTATTGTATTGCATACTGCGGGTATAACATGCAGTTTGTGTGTTGCTTTGGATAGCAAATAAAGGTGTGTGCTAAATTAATAAATGCGCCGGACACTCCTGTCGATTGCTTGATGTTTCATGTCAAATACCCATTTACAACTAAACACAGCACTAAAGAGCACATATAAAATAACAGCACAAATTTGACTTTTAATACTGTCATTTCTAACTACAGATTAAAGGAGTGAAATAATTCCTGACGATGCAAGATAGAAGAAGACTGCATCAGGCTCATCATGTCCCAAAGACATCTGTTGGCATGACAAGGCCAAGCACTGTCTTACAGTGTTTAATTCTGAAACCAAATTAATCTATCCTGTTTTGTCTATTATAATTGAACAGAACTTTGCAGATGGTGTAGAAACCAAAGTCGAAGATCAACACCATACGTGCACAGCTTGCAACACCTCATCTCTAGCATACCCATGTTCATGCTGCCCACCTGGATGTGGCCTCCATTCCAAGACAGCCCCCTCCAGCCCTCAGCTTCAACAACACCACTCCATAGAGGTCACCCACTCTCATCCAGCTCTGGTGTTCAGAAAGCAAAACAGCCTGGATGAACTGAGGTCAGCCATCCATACCGTTGCCAGCAGAATGGACCAGAGCACCAGTGATGCCGGAGATCTCAGGCAGAAGATGGTAGCTGTAACAGAGAGAATGACAGACAGTGTAAAGGAAAATGCCCAGGCATTGAGTCTGTTGGTAGAAGTGGTGGACAAACTGCAGGGTCTTATTATTTCCAGCAAGTCTCCAGTAATGACTTCCAGATCCCAACACATCTAAAAAATGGCAAGTGTGCCCAACCTGCCCAGCCAGCCGATTGCGCCAGCCAATAAATCTTTCAGCGACACTCATCATGTCTCATCCTCCATCTCAGTGTCTTCATCTTCAACCACATCACCATTTTCATCCTCTTCTTTAAGGTGTAACATGGATTTTTCTCACCACAATAGAACTCATACAAGTCTTCATCATGCCAGAGCAGAAACAGGTCTGTCACAACAGAAAGTAAGATTGGACAGACTTCCCTATCTAACAGTTTGATGACATCCACTACTACCTCTCTAACAAGAAGAAAAAATTGGAAGATGAGGAAATAAGAGTGACCGTGTTCCCACTTCTCTGTCCTCAATTTACTCTTTGCTGAAATTGCTGGTTTTGATTTTACCGAATGCTGTGATGTTGTTCACTACAATGGAACTACACTACAAACAGGCAATTACTTGATATTTTTCTTATTTGTATCTCCTCTTCATCCCATCCACAATCAAGATCCATAGAACGGTTCATTGATTGGTGCTTGTGCCTTCAAATAAAAACACTGCATTCTTCATCTGAAGCTCATTCATCAGCCCTATGTGTCTTTCCCAAACTCTAAGTTCCTCTTTGACCTCTGTCACAATTTTAGTTTACAGTAGGGTCAAGTCAGGCATGTTTCTATTTGAGATGACTGGATTCCGCAATCTCATTACCGCAGTGTCCACCCCCCTAATATTTCATCATGACATGATCTCCACTGCAACCACAGCCTTCCTCCACTCATGTGCAGGAGCAAGATCTTCTGTGGGAATCACCATGTGATGCCTGTTAACATTGATAACCAACTGATTGACCATTCTTGTCTTGTCTTTTATATACTTTTGTTTTTTGAGCTCATACTTGTCAAGTGTTCTGATAGGTTTAAACATGAAATGAAACTGATACAAAAACTTAAAGTGGTGATTAAACAGAAGAAGCATCATATCATTTCTTCAGAATTGTAATGTACAGAACACCCAAGTGAAACAGGTTATCAAAAAAAGCAAAAAAACATATAGAGGAACTTGGTTCTATCCATTGGTTGTTGACTGGATGTCAGTTTTAAGTAAGGAGTGGGGTTTAAGCAGACTAAATGATTGGAGAAGGCCAACATACGTCACCAAACCTTTCAATGGAAGATGATATTTTAAGAATTATAAGGTTAAAATATGCATGGTTGAATTGTTCAAAATAAGATCAGTAACATACATTTAGAAATTGGATAGGGTAAGTTTTAATTTCATGCTGACTTTAAAGGTGAAGTGTTTGTTTCTCAGCCATTAAACACATGGTAAAAAAAAAAGTTATATTTTGTTGTTTGAAAGTATAATACTAACAGTAGTATTCTCCAATGTGTGCGTGTCTTTTAGGACTTCTTCATCCTGGCGACAAGCTTGTGGAAGTGAATGGACAGAAAGTGCGGGGACTGCAGCCCGAGCATGTCATTCAGATGCTGGTAAAGTCAAGATTAAAACCTCTTTTTTTGTTTCTTATAATGCTCCTCATTCTCTTACAGTCAACTAATATCTAAGACTTTCAAACCATTCTCAACTCTTTTAATGACCATATCCATTCATGATATGGTTTTTCACACTTTTATAGGTAAAATCTCAGGGAAATATTCTTTTTAAAGTGATCCCTAATTCACCACAACCCGCCAACAGCCAACTGTAAGTGCACTGTAAATAGCTTCATAAAATGTGGACTCTGCACTATGCAAGTATTTAATATATATATATATATTGATTGGAACACTGCGGGGGCATTGGTGCGTCCGAACGGCATTACGAGATACTCATAGTGGCCTGTGGGGGTGTTGAAGGCAGTCTTCCATTCTCTCAGACGATTGTCAAGACGGATGGCCATTGCTATGAGGGATTCAAGATCTTCAGGCGTTTCTCGAGTGGCTAACTCATCTTGAAGGGGCTCAGACAACTTGGAACTGAGTGTTTCTGGGTCCATGAGTTACTTGGTTTTTCTATCACAGGCCGGGCTAGAACTAAGGTCTCTGGTGTGGTGGGTGAGAGATCTACCACTAGGCCACAGAGGCTGAGGTGTTGGACCCAATTGAAATACTCAAGGCAGTACTCCAAGCAATATTGGTTTATTTTAAAAAAAGGACTTTGGAAGCCAAAAAATCCAACAAAAGTTCTTCTCAGACAGAGGAATTAATAACAAGAGAGATAATGGGAAAACAAAACCACAGGGGAAAATAAAAACTCCACAAGGGGAGAAAACAAATCAAGAGCGTGTGAACAAACAAATAACCAGGAACACCTTACTTGAGGTAGCATGGGAAGACTTGGAAGAACTAGTAAATACAGAGCTGGTATCATGCAGCCTGAACTCAAAAACCAAGTGTCAAACAAGGGAAAGACTCAGCTAAAATACTCTAACAGAAACAAGGCACAGGTGACCTGGATAACGCTAACAAGAATAGACAAAGAAGAACAAAGACAGAAGGGAACACAGGGGACCTCTAGAGGCACGGAGACAAACTACAGGAGGTCAAATGCTGACATCTAGTTGCTCAACTGTCTTATGTCTTCTTTGTCGCATCTTCCTATGTATGATGAGCCAAATGCTTTCTATGGGTGAAAGATCTGGATTGCAGGCTCGCCATTTCAAGTACCCTGATCCTTCTTCTACGCAGTCATGATGTTGTAATTGATGCAGTATGTGGTCTGGCATTGTCATAATGGGAAATACAAGATCTTCCCTGAAAGAGAGGGTGTCTGGATGGGAGCATATGTTGTTCTTGAACTTGGATATACCTTTCAGCATTGATATTGCCTTTCCAGATGTGTAAGCTGCCCATGCCACACGTACTCATGCAACCCCATACCATCAGAGATGCAGGCTACTGAACTGAGCGCTGATTACAACTTGGGTTGTCCTTGTCCTCTTAAGTCCGGATGACATGGCGTCCCAGTTTTCCAAAAAGAACTTCAAGAATACGCCTGCGCTTCTGAATCATGTTTAGATATGGCTTCTTTTTTGACCTATAGAGTTTTAGCCAGCAACGGCGAATGGGGCGGTGGATTGTGTTTACGACAATGTTTTCTGGAAGTATTCCTGAGCCCATGTTGTGATTCATTACAGTAGCATTCCTATATGTGATGCAGTGCCGTCTAAGTGCCCGAAGATCCCGGGCATCCAGTATGGTTTTCTGACCTTGACCCTTACGCACAGAGATTGTTCCAGATTCTCAGAATCTTTGGATGATATTATGCACTGTAGATGAAGATAACATCAAACTATTTGCAATTTTTCTCTGAGAAATTCCTTTGATATTGCGCCTCTATTTTTCACCGCAACATTGGGGGAATTGGTGATCCTCTGCCCATCTTGACTTCTGAGAGACACTGCCACTCTGAGAGGCTCTTTTTATACCCAATCATGTTGCCAATTGACCTTATAAATTGCAAATTGGTCCTCCAGATGTTCCTTATATGTACATTTAACTTTTCCGGCCTCTTATTGGTACCTGCCCCAACTGTGTGTAGTTCTAATGAAATCCAAAATGAGCTAATATTTGGCATGACATTTCAAAATGTCTCACTTTCAACATTTGATATGTTAACTATATTCTATTGTGAATAAAATATAAGTTTATGAGATTTGTAAATTATTTCATTCCTTTTTTACTCACAATTGAGTAATTGAGTACAGTGTCCCATCTTGGAATCGGGTTTATAGATGGATAGATAAATATTTGACAGATTCATTTTTTCCATAATTTTATATATTACTAGTTTCTTAATTCTTTATTTCTATGTATAATGTTTATGTGTTTGTGATTTTACTTTCTCTCATTGACAGTAAACACTTAAGTCAAGCTGAAAGAAGCAGCTCAGTCAGTGTTGTTTACCTAACTAGTCTCATAATCATCTATCAGTAAAATGCTATATCCAGCATGATGTTAATTTAAAGCATCATGCTCACTGAAGTCTCATTTTCTTTGTTTCCATTCAGTCCTGATTTTCGGGAGTGCAACGTCAAGACACCAGCGGTCAGTTATCCTTGTTGAACATCTGAACATGTGTACAGGAAGTTTAAATAAAATCAATTATTTTATTTGGCCTAGCCCCAGTAACCTCAAAGCCTGTAATCATTTCTATTGTACTTGGATTTCTAATCTAAGAACTATATACAACTAGTGTAACTGTAGACAGAGCTGTCCTATTTCTGTCCTATTTCTACACAGACAAAATGCCAAGTGTCAAACCCAAGAAAAATAAAAACCAAGAAGGAGATTAGTGAAGTTGAGGAACTCAAGGTAATGATACTTATAAATGCTTTATTTGATCTTAACAAGTTTGCATTTCTTATCTAGACTATTTTATCTTTTGTACATTTTTATGTGCTTGCTGCTGGGCAAATACATTTTTATGCATGTAAGTGTAGTGCATTGGTGTAACAGCTTCCTCTGCAGGCAGCAGATGGAATAATTCAGATACCCAGGTTAAGTGTTTGAGCAACATATTCTTTCCAATAAATATCAGCAGGATCCGAGCCAGGTTTAGAAACGGAGGGTCTGGAGAGCCACAGAGAGCCACTGACTCCTGAGCCTCAGGACAATCCACCACAGAAGAAGAAGAAGAAAAGATATATATGAGATATATACATGTAATGATGCTTTCATTATACATCTATATACTGTTTGCTATTAATGTTAGTTATTACATTAATTAAGAAATAATGAGTTACTTAATCTCTAAAAAAAGACTGTGTGTGTGTTAAATACTTATATACAGTATTATGTGAAGTATATATAAATATAGCCAATAAAATAGGAAAATAAAATAAAGCTAATAAAATCCAGTGTGACTTCTGGCCTAGGCCGCTTTCAGGTGACTGATCGTTTGGATTTATCCTGTGACCATATGGGGGAGCACAAGGGGGTCTGACCCATGTGGAATACACGAGATGTCGCACATGAGGGTCCACAGCGGCTTCAGGTGGGTTTGGTTGTGAGATGGTCTCAAATTGTCTAATAGCTCTTATAATCTCTAATGTGCTTCAGTTTCAAGACAATGTTTCATGAGTTTGTCCAGTACTCTTCATGGCCATGTCCTTATCATGTGGTTTCTTGTTGGAGCTTGATGACTTGTTATGTGCTAAAATGTTTGTTGTTCTCTGTGTAGGATCATTGGACTGTACTCTCATGGGCTTCTGTCAGGATATGCGGTGTGGAACATCATTGTAGTGTATGTGTTAGTTGGAGAGCAGATGACCACTCTATCTAACTTTCTCCAGCATTATCACAGTCTGGCTTACCCTGCACAGTCTCTGCTCTACCTGCTGCTGGCCATCAGCACCGTGTCTGTCTGTGACAGGAGTGACAAGTGTCAGCACAAGCAACAACAGTACAAACAATACATGATCATACTCCAAGCAATTACTCCAAGCAATACTCCAAGCAATTTCAAATTGTATATCAATGAGCAAATGTATTAATTCCAAATGAATAAATAAGTCCTTCCACCAGGGATTCCATACACTTTGTCAGCCGATACCCTTTAACATAGAGATTTAATATAACATTATTATAGTGTGTTTATATTAATTAATACTTTAACAACACATTTGCATGTTTATGGCTCTCTGATGTTGATTAATGGTCACATGATATGGGGTTAAACAAAGTTTTTTTTTTTTTTTTTTAGTAAGTGTTTTAGTTTGTTTTTATTTTGAAGTGTTCATTTACATTTTCATTATTTCATTATTTATCCCATTTTTTCATCAACTCATAAACCACCACGTGTTTGCAAACCCCAGTTTGGGAAAACCTGCTCTAAAATCGAATCCCTGACTTATAAGACAACTGATAAGAGAATGTTTCAAAACTAACTGATGTATAATTTCTTGATCTGAGTGTTTGAAAATGTGATTCATGTTCGGAGTGAGGTATCTGTACCCTTTATTGCTTCCTTCTGTAAGTGAAAATCAATAAACTGCATCAACACAACACTTACCTCTTACCAGAGTTATTATAGTTTACTAAAACTAAAAACAATAAAAAGGAAAGAAAAGAAACATATGCAAACCTTTTTATTTTATTTTAGCTAGTTATCAAGGCAGTGTTTCTCATTTTAATCTCAATACTACAATAACACTGCCTCTGACAAAACAAAGATAGACATGCTTTTTTAAGGAAACCTGTTTTTTTTTTGTTTTTTTTTGTGCTGGCATACTTCTCTGCTCTCATCCTGTCCCTGAGCCAGCAGATGACCAGTGATCATATATATCTCTACCCCACAGCCAATGAAACACTTTGGTGAGTTGATCAATCAGGCGTAATGTAATCCAGCATAATATCCTTAAAACATTGCTGCAACAATCACTGTATCGTTCTGTAAGTGGAATTGATCTGTTGCACAGGGTTGTGTACTTCACTAAATCACATGCAGTGATTGTTATTAAGGCCCCCGGGCTCAGAACATCAGATCCTACAGCCCTGGATCATGGTAAATCTGCTCGTAGCTCTTCTGGTTGGTCTGGCCTGGGTGTTTTTTGCCACACGACCGGACATAGACTACACTGAAGGTAAGAAGGGCTGTACAGAATGAGAGTGTATGTGTGTATGTGTGTGTGTGTCTTATCCTATTCATGTGTCTATTGTCAATTATTTTATTCCTCTCTCGTCTTCATCCTAACATAAGTACTGTCTTTACTGTCAGAGTTTTTAATGGCGATGGAGGTGGAGGAGTATACATGTCACGATGAGAAAAATGAGCTGGCAGCCTGACACTGATACATGATTTACATTTATCAATGATCAGAAATGAACACTGTTTTGTGCTAAATGTTTTGAAGTAAACGTTTTGTATATTCCTTTGTTATTGAGCTTGTTATACTGTGTACTGTAGATAATAACTGTGCAAACATATGAATAAACTATTTTGTTAAGTTTCCTGTTTCACTCTTTTTGCTGATCCTCTATAAGTGTAGTCCACTTAAATAGTCCCGTGATGTGTTGAATTTCATATCTGTGGATTCATATAGGAACTGTATTTATAATAGAATTAATCAACAATTAGAAAACTGTTATTTTAAGTACTTTTATCAGAAGTATTGTGTTGCATACTACGGGTATAACATGCAGTTTGTGTGTTGCTTTGGATAGCAAATAAAGGCGTGTGCTAAATTAATAAATGCAAATAAACGCTGGACACTCGTGTCAATCGCTTGATGTTTCATGTCACATACCCATTTACAACTAAACACAGCACTAAAGAGCACATATACAATAACAGCACAAATTTGACTTTTAATACTGTCAATTCTAACTACAGATTAAAGGAGTGAAATAATTCCTGACGATGCAAGATAGAAGAAGACTGCAACGGACAGCTAAAACGATAACCTTCAGGACTTGTACATCTCCAGAGTGAAGAAGCAGACAGGTTACATCATATCAGACCCCTCTCACAAACCCAGACATTACAGATCTCTGTGCATTAGAACATCTTTCCTCCTATGCCATCTCCAGCTTAAACAGCTAGAAATCACCACCTGTCTAAAAGTTAATTTCTTAATAACTAATTATTGTCTCTCTCTCTCAAGTATTATGTTACAAATACATAGACATATTATTTGTATTTCTACATCTGTATACACAGTAAATACTGAATGTTGTTACCAAGAGCTTCGCACACACTTGGCGAATAAAGTGTGATTTGATGATTTGATCACAGGGGGCGCAATTTCCAAAGGAATGCGAGACAGAAAGTACATCTAGACATGATGAAGAGTAATACATTCAAAACTAACTGGGGAATGAGAGGAAGATATATATATATATATTTTTAAATCTGTTGCTTCATGCTCAGCTAATTTAGGTGAATAAAGTTAGCATTTCTTTTTATATTAAAGCCTTTACTGTAATGCATAAATCAATTAAATCATTAACGGCAACAACAACCAAAATAAATAAATATTGTGGAACTCTTTCATACGTGCTACAGAAGTTTTTGTTTTTGAAAGAGGTCGTCTCTTGCTTACAATAATGCTATATTAATCATTTAATACTGTGAGGTATTATTGCAACTTAAAATAACTATTTTATATTTATATTCGTTTTAAAATATTAATAAACTCAAGAAACATTTTTATTATAAATTCTGAGAAATAAAATGCTGCTAAATATGTTTGTGGAAACTAAGATACGCTACCATTCAAAAGTTTGAGGTAAGATTTTATTTATTTTATTTGTTCAAGAGTGACAATAAAGACATTTGTTGCAAAATATTTCCATTTCAATTCCATTCCATGTCGTTCTTCTGAACTTTCATCACAGTCTCTGCATAAAATAAATAAATTAATAAAATAAAAAAAACCTTGAAGACACTGATATCATATGAATAATTCAAATGTTAAAATATCTTAACAGTTATTTTTAACTGTAATAGTATTTCACATTATTTTAAACTTTTAACCAGTAGTGTGTCCATATATTTTCAAATTTAAATGTATATAAAATAGTTACTGACTATGGTTATTATTATATTATATTATATTATATTATATTATATTATATTATATTATATTATATTATATTATATTATATTATATTATATTATATCACTAACTTTAATACGCGAACTCATTCACCGTAGCAAGAATCGTGAACGCGCTTCCCTGGCTTTTCCCCAAACTCCGCGGGAGGTGAAGCCGCTCTACTTCCTGTCTGTGGTTGCGCGAGGCGGTCGAGTGGAGGGATGTAAAGATGGCGGAGCTGCAGATGCTGCTGGAGGAGGAAATCCCAGCGGGTCGCAGAGCGTTACTGGACAGTTTCACCAACCTCGAAAGAGTCGCCGAATACTGCGAGAGTAACTATGTACAGGTGAGCGGACGAAGCGTGGCGAAGCAGTGCCCGTGCGCGCTGTTTCTGGAGTTGATGTGTGGGGAAGGAGCTGTGAGTGTCTGTGCGATGGCTGTTGATCATCTGTTGAAGCCGAGCACCAACTACTAAATGCATGCACGCCACTGCGGCTTACTCTCGTTGAGATATACCATAAAAGTTTAAAGTATTCGTATGTGAAGCTGTAAACTAAGAGAAGGCCACTTCGCAGGAGATGCGCTCAGATTTGCAGTGATTGTAGCGCGTGAATAACAGTGATTAACGTTACATGATAATCGCGCGCAATGGGAAACTTTGAACTGTTTTTTCCATGTTGTAAATTGGAACTGACAATACAGTTCAAATCAGCTCACCTTTTGTTTGATCACATTTGTGGAAAAATGAGACTTTCTGGTACACGTGATCCGATCGAGAGGGCAAACAAGTGTCCGACAGCCTGCTGGAGGCTTAACTGGAATTCTTCCATACTCCTGTCATGTGTCTTTAGAGCGTTCTTTAACTCCGATTTTCAGTAAAGTAGTTTTGTTCTTTTTTTCAATTTGAAGGATTTTACTTGTGCTTGAAAACCCATTTCCAGTCTTTCTAGGTTTAGATGGATGCACACACACACACACACACACACAAACACATATATATATATATATATATATATATATATATATATATAGTGCTGGGTAATAGCTGATTACATATGAGATATATTATCTGGATAACCTAATCAGATTTTAAAAAATTAAGTAGCCTAATTGTAATTACATTATATTACATTTTAAAATACTCATAAACAGACTTATCCTATTTTAATTGCACGTCAAATGCAAAAATTCACATTTCTTATTTACAGGTAATGCAGGGATTCCCAAACTTTTTTTTCTCAGCTGATTCTCCTTCACCTAATATATTTATTAAGTAAAAAGCGACAACTATAAACTTCTTTCTCTTTGAGATTATCCTATTTAAATCAATGTAATAAATGAGTTCGGTCAAAAGTAATAAAACAATAATTGAAAAGTAGTAGTGATAATATTACTTAAAATGTGTAACATAATTGTGTTACTAACTAGTTTTTATCATGTAATTTGGAATCAGCAGCAGATTACATTTCGTAAGTAAATCTACCCATCAGCACTGTGTTTTTATATATATATATATATATATATATACATATATATATATATACACACACACACACACACATTTTTTTCAATTAAAGATGGTATGTATAACTAGGGATGGGTACCGAAACCCGGTATTAAACTGGCCCCGGGGCTAAATTATGAAAGACTGTAGTATCAGTAAGATCTGATGGTATCGGTTCTGCTTTCGGTACTGGAAGGGGAAAAAATGAGTGTACTATGTATTTTTGCTTAATAATGTTATCGTGCAGATTTTATCTCACCAAACTTTCTAATGTGCGATCATATTAAGACGTTTGTCTGTGAGATCTGCGAGATCTGTCATACACGCCGTAGAGGCTGTCTGTCAGTCACAAACACACAACAAGAACGAGCGCGGCGCGCGCACACAGTATGAAAAGTCGCGCTTGATAATAAAGAGAGACGATGTCGAAGAGATTTGCTTAATAACATTATCGTGCACATTTTATCTTACCACACATTTCTAATGTGCGATCATATTAAGACGTTTGTCCTTGAGATCTGCGAGATCTATCATGCACGCCGCGGAGGCTATCTGTCAGTCACACACACACACACAACAAGAATGAGCGCGGCACACGCATAAGGGGCCGTTCACATATCACGTGCGCTCAAGTTCGTTATTTCAAATGTAGGCGCGGTATGCGCGCTCATAATGGAAGCGATCTGGTCGTGACGCGCACGCGGTGTGACGAGCTCGTTTTTTTCCAGGCGAGTCCACAACACATTGAGTTAAAAACATCGTAACTTTTCACAATGCCGCAGGCGCACCACAGGTCATGTAACTTCCTCACCTTTTTCAGTAACAACGTTGAAAGCTCAGCCAAGATGAAGGAACAGCTGATAATAGCTGTATGTGGATTTTAAATTAATTTAGTAGCAGTGCTACTGCAAGCAGTTTTTAGTGCTGCAAATCTATTTATCCATTGCTGAAATTTTTTATACAAAGAGTGATGATGGCGGAGACTGCAAAACGTTCCAAAGTTTGTTTATACTTCACTAGAGTTGATGCAGATAATGCTGGTTGTCATAAGTGCAGCAAAATTTTTGCATGTAAGGGCGGAAACACAAGCAATCTGTCAAAGCATCTTTCAAAAGTGCATTATGTGTAGACAGAGAAATGCAAAGTAACACAAGACAAAGTACCGATAAGAATACTGTTAAAGTACCCGACTGTTAAGCAGTATCGATAAGAGTAGTAATACCGTTAAAACCTTAACGATACCCATCCCTATGTATAACACACTGCAATTTATTCACATAGTATTTAGTATCTGCACTGGTAATCATATTGTCTCAAATGGAGGTAAAACAGGTAATTGTTCTCGGTGTCAGGGCTTCCACGATCATGGAAATCTTGGAAATAGTAGAGTTAAAGTGTCATTTCTAGTCAAATAATAGTAATAGTTCAGCATATACTGAGCGATTTAAAACATGTTCTCGCAATTGACTTCAGTAGTTTTAATCATGTGATTCTCTTAAAAAGCATAAAATGTGCTTACGAAGGCTGTATTTATTTGAATTACAGTAAAAACAGTAATATTGTGAATTTGAATTAGGGCTGCACAATAAATTGCATGCAATATTTAATGCACATCTTGTCAGTAAAGCTGGTTCTGTAATCAGCGGTAAATCTCCATCACCTGCGCATTTTCATATGGAGCAGAATTAACTACACAGAGCCGTTGTTTACTGACAAGCTGCACAAAACCACGATCATATTTTGTACATGTTTTACGCAGCTTGCCAGTGAACAGTGTATTTTTGGTCCGTTGTATGAAGAATTTTCATATTTGGGTAAATATCCTTTCCAAGTCATATTTGAAAAGTATATCAATGCCTTCTAAAGGTTCGAGTGAAGAAACTGAAAATTTCCCATTCTGGGACAACCTTCTTTGAAACCAGTGTTACGTTTTGGAACAGTTTGCATTGGGAAGGGGCCTAATGCCATGGGTTTTGGACCAGAGCTAGAAAAGGAATAAGATGGGAGGAGTCAGGGTTATTCTTGTATAGATTATCAGCTCTGTTAATTAGGGCTGTGACAGTTGCCGTGACAACCGCGTCACCGCGGTGGTCAGTTGCTACCGCGGTTTTCTACTGCCACCAGCGGTATTGCACGTGACGTCACAAACTCTATACCAAGCATAATACAAAATTTTGTATATAAGTGTAATAACCGAGCGGCAACCTCACGCTCTCTCGTGTAGCCAATAAGGAAGTGACTAAAACTGCAATTCATCGACTGGTCGCTTGAGGCTGGCTGCAGAAGAGAGCTAGTCCCATAGACTCCCCATGTTAAAATGTCCAACTTTACAGCAGAAAAAAACATGTTTACAGCCTGGTTCAAAAAATTATTTTGGTCTATATTGCTAATTTTGCCCTTCATGACAACTGTGAAGGGGGTGAATTTTTTTATAACTCATCCGTTTAAATTATATTAAGCCTTAAAGTTCTCCATAATTAAGGGCGTGGCCACTTGAGTGACAGGTGGATTGCCGCTTCTGACAATGCCGTCGCGCTGGGTGGGCTTGGCTTCAGCAATCAGCTCCCGCCTTTTGCCCATTTGCGATTATCCGGGAGAGTCGCGCGGTGATGCGCTGCCAAGATGGCGACGGCTCACTCTGCACACTTTAAGCTTCAAAACTGCTATTGAGGAGTCTATGGGTGACGTCACGGACACAACGTCCATATTTTTTTACAGTCTATGGTAATAACTGTAATAGTTTAAATTAGTGGTGGGCCGTTATCGGCGTTAACATGCTGCGTTAACGCGAGACTCTTATCGGGCGATAAAAAAAATATCGCCGTTAATCTATTCTCAAAGTTGGGTTGAGAGCTGGGTCTATACTAAGCAAGCTATGATGACTTTCACTTTGATATTTTATATAACCGACTGGCTGAGGCCAGCCTAAAAAGATGCTCAGGACAGTTGACGGGCCACTGCTGCGCATCGTCACGAAAGCTTATCTTTTTCACGTGTTTTAAGCCTTACCGCTTGTCGATTTAAACATTAAAGCATCCAAACACAAGACACGGAAAAGCTGAATGGAGTAGCTGGTTACTCGCAGCACGTGCTGTGCTCGGTGCAGTGCGCACCAGAGAGAGAGAGCCGCGTATCATGGACAGTGACACTGAACCGAGCTCTCTTCTGCAAAGAGAAAGGCGTCTCAAAACACTTGAACATCGAATTTGCTTATTTTTGCTCTTGTGCCGACAAATACATACAAAATGTCAAAATATCCACCTTGGAAATTATTCTCGAAAAAACTGTCCGTTTTTTCTTAAGTGAAAGTAAACAGTTGAGGGAAAGAATGGGATGTGTATTATATTGGATGCGTTCATCGTCTCTTAAAGTGACCGCGCCTAATTTAGATACTGGCTGCTGTAATGTTAATCCAAGAAAAGGAAAATGAAAATCACTCACTGCTCTTGACTGAATTACTTTGTAGTTTTAACAGTCAAACCAAAAGTTATTCAGACACCAGATATAATTTTTGATATATATATCAAAACTGCAATAATGTTAGAAATGTTGAAGGTGTCTGAATAAATGTAGGTTTGATTGCATATTTAATTTTTACATTGAAGACTATCCAGTGCTATTTTACATTTAATTATATGGTTTCTGTACCTTGAAACCTACAAACTTGAAAAAAAACTTAAAAATTGGTTTGAAACAGGTTGTTTGCACCTTGTGCAATGTGGAATTAGTTTACAGCTTTTTCAAGCAATTTGTGATGCATTTTGGATACAGGAGATGAGCCTCTTTTCTAATACACCACCTAGCTTGATAAACCCCTTCTCAAAGACTTACTGTTTGTCAATTTTATTTGGGTAACACACATATTCTGAATGCCTTCGGCAGAATTCGAATGAGCCATTTTATTATAGATTAATGTAGATTAATGTACAGTATTGTTCAAAATAATAGCAGTACAATGTGACTAACCAGAATAATCAAGGTTTTTAGTATATTTTTTATTGCTATGTGGCAAACAAGTTACCAGTAGGTTCAGTAGATTGTCAGAAAACAAACAAGACCCAGCATTCATGATATGCACGCTCTTAAGGCTGTGCAATTGGGCAATTAGTTGAAAGGGGTGTGTTCAAAAAAATAGCAGTGTCTACCTTTGACTGTACAAACTCAAAACTATTTTGTACAAACATTTTTTTTTTCTGGGATTTAGCAATCCTGTGAATCACTAAACTAATATTTAGTTGTATGACCACAGTTTTTTAAAACTGCTTGACATCTGTGTGGCATGGAGTCAACCAACTTGTGGCACCTCTCAGCTGTTATTCCACTCCATGATTCTTTAACAACATTCCACAATTCATTCACATTTCTTGGTTTTGCTTCAGAAACAGCATTTTTGATATCACCCCACAAGTTCTCAATTGGATTAAGGTCTGGAGATTGGGCTGGCCACTCCATAACATTAATTTTGTTGGTTTGGAACCAAGACTTTGCCCGTTTACTAGTGTGTTTTGGGTCATTGTCTTGTTGAAACAACCATTTCAAGGGCATGTCCTCTTCAGCATAGGGCAACATGACCTCTTCAAGTATTTTAACATATGCAAACTGATCCATGATCCCTGGTATGCGATAAATAGGCCCAACACCATAGTAGGAGAAACATGCCCATATCATGATGCTTGCACCTCCATGCTTCACTGTCTTCACTGTGTACTGTGGCTTGAATTCAGAGTTTGGGGGTCGTCTCACAAACTGCCTGTGGCCCTTGGACCCAAAAAGAACAATTTTACTCTCATCAGTCCACAAAATGTTCCTCCATTTCTCTTTAGGCCAGTTGATGTGTTCTTTGGCAAATTGTAACCTCTTCTGCACATGCCTTTTTTTTAACAGAGGGACTTTGTGGGGGATTCTTGAAAATAGATTAGCTTCACACAGACGTCTTCTAACTGTCACAGTACTTACAGGTAACTCCAGACTGTCTTTGATCATCCTGGAGGTGATCATTGGCTGAGCCTTTGCCATTCTGGTTATTCTTCTATCCATTTTGATGGTTGTCTTCCGTTTTCTTCCACGTCTCTCTGGTTTTGCTCTCCATTTTAAGGCATTGGAGATCATTTTAGCTGAACAGCCTATCATTTTTTGCACCTCTTTATAGGTTTTCCCCTCTCTAATCAACTTTTTAATCAAAGTACGCTGTTCTTCTGAACAATGTCTTGAACGACCCATTTTCCTCAGCTTTCAAATGCATGTTCAACAAGTGTTGGCTTCATCCTTAAATAGGGGCCACCTGATTCACACCTGTTTCTTCACAAAATTGATGACCTCAGTGTTTGAATGCCACACTGCTATTTTTTTGAACACACCCCTTTCAACTAATTCAACTAATTGCCCAATTGCACAGCCTTAAGAGCGTGCATATCATGAATGCTGGGTCTCATTTGTTTTCTGAGAATCTACTGAACCTACTGGTAACTTGTTTGCCACGTAGCAATAAAAAAATATACGAAAAACCTTGATTATTCTGGTTAGTCACATTGTACTGCTATTATTTTGAACAATACTGTAGATTAATTTCAAGATTACAGTGAGATTAATCTAGATTAAAAAAATTAATCTATGCCCACCACTAGTTTAAATTATATGTCTATGGTAATTAACAAATTACCTCAAACACAGTATTTCCTTAAGATTGGCAGATTTGAGTGCAGGAAAATACAGTTTATGTACTCAGCAAATTAATTTAGTGTTGGGTGATGGATCTTGTTGAGAAAGCAAATACCACATCACCGATCTGGAGTCATCTGCATTCATGTCACCCATCAGCTTTGGCACAAGTTCTCGTGATCGCAAACGCTCACTGGTCAGGTTTGGTGAGGCTTTCTCCAAACTGGCCAAATACAAACGAGACAGCGATAAATAAAAGATGGTAACAAGAAATATGGCTGCGATTCCTATTTCAAAGAGAGCGTGTGCAGATGAGGAGTTACTGAGCTTGCTTGGTGGCGGAAAAGTAAACCGGACGCAACACAACCGCGTGGCGACAGGTTTAGTCTGTCTAGTGTCTATACAGGACAATTTGAACTCTGTGTCAGTATCTCACAGACCGGACGGGGATTTATCACTCCGTGTTGTGCTGCATCCAGTGTAGCATCACTGATTATAAAGAGTATTTTGTCGCACTGCGTCGCTCGCGTCCATTAGACAGGGTGTATTTAGCTTTCTTATTTAGGCTACTTTCTTGTTTAACTGCATTGTACATATACAATATATTGCATGCATGCACAGTTTCAGTCAGCTTTAATCACCTTTTTTGGTAATTCCATGAATTAATTGACCACGACACTGCTTGCACATAGTTTATTTCGCAAGTGGAGCGCATGTCTGAAACGTCTCCTGTTCAGTCATTCTGCAACTGAATAAATTAACTTCTTGTCATGAGAAAAAGTCACAGAAGCAGCAGTTGTGAGTGGGTGGCCATCCCCGCCCCTACGTTAAATATTTTGAATACAAAAAATTATCGCCTTCGTTAAAGAGCAAATTTTGACACTAATATATTTATACGTTAACATACATACGTGTGTGTGTGTGTGTGTGTGTGTGTGTGTATATATATATATATTAGTGCTGTCAATCGATTAAAAAAAATTAACTAATTAATCGCACAATTTTTTAAAATTAATCGCGATTAATCGCGATTAATCGCAATTAAAAGACTGAAACTTTTTGGATATGTAAATGTAAAATGTAAATAATTAATGTAAACTCAAGACAAAGAAACTATTTAAATTCAAAATATGATTGTTTATTGGAATTTTTGTTCAACTTGTAACACAGATTTTCTCATGTAAACAACATACCTGCAATAAACCATCAATATCCTCCAAATTAACTGTTGGCTTGAAAGCCATATTTATTACAGAAATAAAAACACAGGCATGTAAGTACGATTTGAATTTCAAAACAATCAATGCCAATAATAGACAAAAATGATTTCCATGTTGAATTCTAAGTGGACTGCAAAAAAATTCCAAAGTATAGTCATTGCCAGTGCTTTAAGTGGGCCAGTATGCACCGGTACCGCCACTTCCAAATATAGCTCTTGAGCGTACCGCCACCTCTCCGTGCGCCCAGAACGTGCTTGTAGCGTACCGGTACGCTCATTTGGACATCTGTTTTAATAGAGGTTTTAATCTTTCACCTGCACTGCCGATTTTCAGAGCGCCCTTCACAATGCAAGCTTCCTAATTCATCCCACCCAGAGCAGAAACTACATTACCCATTCACCCTTAAGTTATACAAGTGAATAGCGCGTGTGTCGCTTTTCCCACTGTTAAGTATCATCAGCTCAACGTGGCCGGAGAAGGTGTGTGAAACTCGTTGTGAGTTATACTAAAGCAAAATCTTGAGTATTTATTGTCTGATAAACATTAAAAACTGTCTGCGGAGGTTGAGTCGTCCTGCAGCCCCCGCCGGCTGTTCATTGGCTGCAGCATCTTTTTTCTAAGTTCTAAAAAAATACCGTAGACGGCCAGGCACAAATTTAGATATTCATTTATCTAATTAATCTATAGCCTATGCACAAAAACAATATGATCTTTTTGTCCCCTTTTTGTTTTAAAGCTTGATGAAGAGAGAGAGAGCGCAAGTTGCTGCAGCTGAGGAGGACAGTGATGCACGCGCACAGGAGTGATTGACAGTTCGCGGCACTGTGTACAAAAAATACTCCGCTACACAATTATTTCGTTTATTTTCGTTTAAGCTTATTAACGTTAGCGTTACAGAAAGGTCTGATTTACGCACTGTTACAGTCATTGTTTTTTTTTGTTTTTTAAACAATGACATTTGAGTTCATGATTTTAATGTTGCTGTTTCTTGTGGCAGACTAAATGAAGAGTAATGTTTCTTGTGGCAGACTGAATGAAGAGTAATGTTTCTTGTGGCAGACTGAAGAGTAATCCGGCAGAGTTTTGTACTGAAACTTTCCGTCTAAAAGTCCTTCCTTGGTCTTATCCATATTTCTTTGCACGTTGAACACACATAGGCCACAACTGGAAATAAAAAAAACTGCAACCGCGTTAATTGCGTTATTTTTTTTTAACGCGTTAAATATTTCAAATTAATCGAATGCGTTAACGCGCTAATTTTGACAGCACTAATATATATATATATATATATATATATATATATATATATATATATATATATATATATATATATATATATATATATATATATTAGGGGTGTAACGATACGCGTATTCGTATTGAACCATTCGTTGGACTAATTAATTATATTTGGAAAATAAATAAAAAATTGTGAAATATAATGAGATGGGTTCAACAAGGGAGTCCAATAACCCAAACGACGTAACAGGCAATGCCCCTGACACCCCCGAAAAAGAAAAAAAACACCAACTTATATGTTTATGTTAGGCTACTCAGTCAGGCGCTCGTTCACTCAGTACGCGCTGAGTGAGCGAGCAGTTCATGCACGGTACGCGGTGGCCAATGCGTTTAACAGACCAGAAATAGAAGATCCTCCAGTAACCAACAGGTCTGGTGTTTGGGTGCACTTTACCAGTCGATCGGGGCATCCAAACAAGCACGGAAATCAAAATGGACTAGTACTGTAGCCTACTGTGTCGGAATTTCCTGAGCAGTACGATACAATTAACAGGCCTGCACGTTATTCAATAGAAGAACTGTTATAAATAGAACGTATGCACGGGCAGTTTTGAAAACTCCACCTACTTTGCTCTTGGCATAGTGCAGCGCAATTCGTGTTGTATCTGAAGGGCAATGCTTAGCCCAGGGTCCCGCGCCGCGCATACTGCGTCCTGTGTGAAAGACCATTAAGCCATTTTGCAACGAGCCTTCAGCGCGTACTGAGTGAGCGAGCGCCTATAGTGGAAAACGCAGGTTTTAAGAACATGCTTAATGTAATTGAGCCCCGTTACAATATTCCTTCACGAGCCCATTTCAGCCAGACCGTAATTCCTGCTTTGTTCCAAAAAACATAAGCCCTATAGAGAACCAATTGAGTAAAAACATACTCAATATAAAGAGTTATAGAGTTACATATAAAAAGTTACATCTTTGTATTTGTTCATAACTACAACAATATAACATTTTCATTTTTTTTTTTATAAGGAGCTGTTTTTGTTTTATACAGTATGCTGCTAAGAAAACACCATAGAAGATTGATAAAGAATAGCTCCATCGTTGTTCAGTGTAAAAAAAAAAAAAACCTTCCTTTGTTAGTTGTAATAAATAAAACATTTTTTAAAAATCAAGGAAATTTATCTGCCAATTTTTTTTCTTTTTGCTGTATCTAAAACGTACCGAACCTTACCGAACCGTGACACCAGTGAATCGTATCGAACCGAACCGTGAATTGTGTGAACCGTTACACCCCTTATATATATATATATATATATATATATATATATATATATATATATATATATATATATAATACATTTTTTTTTTTTTTTTTTTAAACACCGCACCACCGGCGGTTGTTGGTCCATGACCAACCGTAAAAACCACCGTCACAGCCCTACTGTTAATTAAAGAGATGTCAGACTGTTTGGTTTCATCACATCAGTTGCTTATCTTTATCAGGCAAATCATCTTTCTTTTATTCCCTCAAGCAAGCTTTCTAGGCATGCATGTCACTGAACACCAGTGATTGGCTTTAGTCAGTGCTTGGAGAGAAAGATGGAGCTGACAAGCCTGGGGGGAGTTTTTCATGTATGTAAGGATTGTGTTTGTGGTTGGCTATTGTATCCATTCCAGGTTGTTCCAGCTTGTTTCAATTATCACTTGCTGAGGAGAGTCCCAGTTGTAATTGGATCCATGTTTGGATGATGTGAGATGAGTGGTCCGCTCTGAATCCTAAAGGAATCTTGGAAGGCGTGGATGCACTTCCAAAATGTTTGTTTTAATGGCAGCCATGGAGACACTTTTCTTCTGGCTTTGATTCCAAGTTGAGAAGGCGCTGAAACAATCACTGGTTATGTTGGTGACTGGTTGGCAAAACTTATTAGTTATAGACCTAAATTCTAGACCTTCATTAGGCTAAAGATCACAGTGACTCAACAGTGCGGTTGGCTCAAACTATGAGATTTTCTGAAGCAGACTGTGTTACTCATATTCCAAGTATCTCACTAGCCTGTTCTTGATCTGAGTAATAATGACAGTCCTCCTAACCGTTCACTCTTAATAGTCGGCTCTTTTCAGTGGATGATAAACTGGCCATTGATAAATCAGTAATAAGCTATAGCTGATAATTGTCAGTGCTATTCCTCTCAGAATGTTTTGTACAACTTATCATGTGGAATTCACTAGCAGCAGGACAGTCTTTCCAGATGGAGCCATAATTAGACCGTAAACATGAAGGATGCAGAAATGATGGTGTTTGTGCTGCCTGTCAATTGAACATGAATGAAAGACATGAAAAATTGAAGCGTGCTAAAAGTGGTTTACTGCACATGCTTGCTCTAGTGGGGGTGGACAAGTAGAAACTGTCTGCAATAAACCCCCAGATTTATCTTCTCAGAGTGCGTGATTGAATTGGTGTTATTCACAGAATGGGTTTGTGTGTGTTGAACTGCACTGGAAGCACTATGCCCAGGCCATTATCACAGAGGATAGTTTGTCAAGTCGATGCCAGAATGAGTCTTTGAGAAGAAAGCCTCTCCTTTTATGGACACGATGGCAGTTGTTTTCTTTCATCTCCTGGCACTAGGACTCTTTTCTGTGAGGGCAAACTCTGTGACTTCTTACAGGAGAAGAAAGATTTGCTTTGTTAATCTTTTTTTTTTTTCTTCTCTTCTGTGTATTGTGTTCTCAGGTTATAAACCAGTCAAAGTGAAGTTCTTTGCCAAAGAGATGCCTTTCGATATTTCAGCCAAGCAAATTTTACATGTTGCTATTATAGACCAATTTGGAGTAGACATCAGTTATGTC